>NW_027506981.1:0-235000 GCF_052324685.1 Brachyhypopomus gauderio | reverse complement strand
CACCTTCAGAGGGCAGAGTAAAGGACGTAGGCGTCTCACGGCCCTCCCTGACACGATGTCGGACGGCTAATTCTCGTTAAACGAAAGCATCGGAACATTTGTGGAACTCTCTGTGCGCAGTCTCAGAAGTATCCTCTCAAACCCCCAAATGCTGCCCACAGCTGCACCATTTTATCAGAGCACCCACTCTGACTTAAGATTGAACGAAAAACCTCCCAACTTTCTGCCGCTGTAATATGGAAATGCTCCCCACTACTGTACAGATAAGAACCCTTGGAGGTGAGATGTAGGGGGGGGGGGGGGGTGTGAATTTCTCACCCTTCTTATTGAAACCAGGCCTAGGGTTCATTTGAATTGGCAATAAATTACAGCCCATGTCTGGTGCCAGAGTCGTTGATCAGTCATTCATTTGATCTTAAATTCTGATTGCCTAGGTCTCTGTGTCCCTTTCTCCCAGACACCCTGCATACTTCCTTCACTACCACAGTTAGACTCTGCTACCCCATACAAAAGACACGGGGGGCAGTACCATTACCAGGGAGACGTTGTCATTGGGAGAATGACATCCAATCCAATCCTTCCTCCTTTTGTTGCTGTATTAGACAACCTTTGTGTTTTGCTGGCTTTTCTTCCCCAACCACATGCACGCACACACATGCACACACACACATCCATACACATGTGCACACACACCCACGCACATACACACACACACAGACAAACACACACATGCCCACACGCATATACACACACACACACAAACACGCACACGCACACACACACACATTCCCGATCATACAGCTAACAGAAAGTGCACCATGACATCACTGCTTCCTCTCCACACGACCACAGACATCCCACTGCCTCCACCACTCCTCCTCCACCCCTCCTCCACCACTCCTCCTCCACTCCTCCTCCACCACTCCTCCTCCACTCCTCCTCCACCACTCCTCCTCCACCACTCCTCCTCCACCCCTCCTCCACCACTCCTCCTCCACCACTCCTCCACCACCACTCCTCCTCCACCCCTCCTCCACCACTCCTCCTCCACCACTCCTCCACCACTCCTCCACCACTCCTCCTCCACCACTCCTCCTCCACCACTCCTCCACCACTCCTCCTCCACCACTCCTCCTCCACCCCTCCTCCACCACTCCTCCTCCACCACTCCTCCACCACTCCTCCTCCACCACTCCTCCACCACTCCTCCTCCACCACTCCTCCTCCACTCCTCCTCCACCACTCCTCCACCACTCCTCCTCCACCACTCCTCCACCACCACTCCTCCACCACTCCTCCACCACTCCTCCTCCACTCCTCCTCCTCCACCCCTCCTCCACCACTCCTCCTCCACCACTCCTCCACCACTCCTCCACCACTCCTCCTCCACCACTCCTCCTCCACTCCTCCTCCACCACTCCTCCTCCACCCCTCCTCCACCACTCCTCCTCCACCCCTCCTCCTCCACTCCTCCTCCACCACTCCTCCACCACTCCTCCTCCACCACTCCTCCTCCACCCCTCCTCCACCACTCCTCCTCCACCACTCCTCCTCCACTCCTCCTCCACTCCTCCTCCACCACTCCTCCTCCACCACTCCTCCACCACTCCTCCTCCACCACTCCTCCTCCACCACTCCTCCTCCTCCACTCCTCCTCCACCACTCCTCCTCCACCACTCCTCCTCCACCAGCCCTCCACCACTCCTCCTCCACCACTCCTCCACCGGCCCTCCTCCTCCACTCCTCCTCCACTCCTCCTCCACCACTCCTCCTCCACTCCTCCTCCACTCCTACTCCATCACTCCTCCTCCACTCCTCCTCCACCACTCCTCCACCACTCCTCCTCCACCAGCGCTGCTCCACCACTCCTCCTCCACCACTCCTCTTCCACCAGCACTGCTCCACCACTCCTCCACCACTCCACCACCACTCCTCCACTACTCCTCCTCCACCACTCCTCCACTACTCCTCCTCCACCACTCCTCCACTACTCCTCCTCCACCACTCCTCCACTACTCCTCCTCCACCACTCCACCACCACTCCTCCACTACTCCTCCTCCACCACTCCTCCACTACTCCTCCTCCACCACTCCTCCACTACTCCTCCTCCACCACTCCTCCACTACTCCTCCTCTACCACTCCTCCTCCACCTCCTCCACCACCTCCTGCACCGCCGACGCTCCAGTTTATCGAGACTTTGTCAGTTTGCTCAGGTTTGTCATCTCTTGCAGGAATGCGCCCATAAGGCCACGCCCACCGGCTGAGATGCTCCGGTAGCAGCCGAACGACCTATCGACCGAGGCGCTGTGATCATGAGCACTGCGTCGTGACTTTCAGACGGAACGCTGTGATCTAATGACACGCTGTGATCTAATGACCGGCCCTGCATGTTTCTCCCCGAGGTTCACAAAGGACCGGGAGCTGGGGGAGATGGGCGGGTGGGGGAGAGGGTTCACGCGCTGAGCTGGGGTTGTCCTCCACTGGCAAGCCCTTCCTTTTACTGACAGGCTGTGTAATCTAGACCAGCAGTGCCAGCAGCCCAATCTCGGGCCCGTAACAACTCAGCGCCGTGATATACAAGCAATCAGTTAACCCGTCTGCTCTGGGCCGCCTCGTCCCCCGAGAATCCCGCCGTGGCCCACGCCACCTTCTGTCTGTATTAACTTTCATAAATAAAGCTCTGAATATTTCAGCAGCGCCTGGCCATCACATGAAGCTCATCAATAATGAATCTCTCTCACTCTCTCGTTCTCTCTCTCTCTCTCTCTCTCTCTCATTCTCACTCTCTTTCTCTTTGTCCTTGCTGAACAGGGGAATATGTGGTGATGACAACGTATTTCCATCTGAAAAGGAAGATTGGCTACTTTGTGATTCAGACATACCTGCCCTGCATCATGACCGTCATCCTCTCACAGGTCTCTTTCTGGCTGAACCGCGAGTCAGTGCCAGCTCGCACGGTTTTCGGTGAGTGTTCGCCACGATAACCCCCCCCCCACCTCCAAGCTACGCCATAGACCCGGCCCCCCTCTCTCCTGGAAAGCCCCGCAGAAATGATCAGTCACGAACGGTCACGTCACCTCTCACGTCACCTCTCACGTCACCTCTCACGTCACCTCTCACGAACGCAACACCCCGCCATCCAACACCTTTGAAGGATGGCAGCAGAGGCAGCGTTTAAAAGTTGCGGTCGGAGCAAAATAAAGTTTGGACTTAGCGTATCACGTTACAGGGGGAAAAAAATCGCTGAGCGGCCAGTTGGCAGGACCCGACAGTGATG
This sequence comes from Brachyhypopomus gauderio, assembly GCF_052324685.1. Taxonomy (NCBI): domain Eukaryota; kingdom Metazoa; phylum Chordata; class Actinopteri; order Gymnotiformes; family Hypopomidae; genus Brachyhypopomus; species Brachyhypopomus gauderio. Next base: position 231,721 of record NW_027506981.1, on the reverse strand, counting down.
GATTCGGTTTTGAAAGTGTGCAGGGACCAGTGAATTGACCTGTAATTACAGCAACCTTCCAGGCACCTAATTAATTACAGATTAGCTGGACCCAAACTTGGAGCGAAATGAAGTTGGAGAAAAGTGAGTTTGACGTGCACCTCCGGACTCCGGGAGGGGGGGGGAGGGCGATAAACCCAGAAGCAGCGAGATATTGGCTCGGGCCGGGTGGGTACTTAAGCCGGCCGAAGTAAAGAGATTATTGCTCATTGAACCCGAGCTTACTTTGCCAAGGTGTCTGCGTCTGTCAGCTCATGAGCAACAGATGTGAAACAGTGCACCGTTGAAACATCGGCATGATCTCCAATGAACGACCTTCCTGAGACTCTGACCGCCACATAAAAAAATAACTCAAATCTTCGTGCTTGCCAATATCTCTTGACGGGAAGTTGCCAGCCAACCTCTGCTGGAAGAGAGACGTTGTGGATGAATAAAGTTTCAAATATCCTACTTGGCTTAGAAGGGTGTGAAAACCATCTATACATACACACACACACACGATATAATTTTAATTAAGTTTTACTTTGAAAAGCCAAGAGTTCCCACAGGCTCCCTTTGACCTGTGGCTATGGCAACACTGACCCTGTCACCAGTCACCCAGACACTCCACATTCCACAGGAGCTATTTTGAGCTTCTGTTGCCCCTCCCCCTAGAGAGTGTCATCATCACTTCCTTACGGCTTTATTTTTCATCCTGCAGATCAAAATTTATCTTTGAAACGTCGGCTACGCAAGATCGTTAAAGCAGAGAAATGAGAGGAAAAAATGTGAATAATTTATAACAAGCTATAACAAGATAGCCAAAAGGTATCAGGGAGCAAACTGTACTTGCGATGAACTGACTGGTTTTAACGGTAAACAAATACAAAAAAAGTCAAGCCACAAATAAAACAAGAATGTCGAAATATAAACAAACGGCGGGACGACGGTAATCATCGGTATGTGGGGCGCAGCGGGTACGTTCTCCATGGAAGAGGCAGGGTAGTGGTACAGGTCCCCAGAGCAGCTGATCTAGGGACACCGACGTGACTAATCAGGAGGCTGTAGGAGCATCATTAGCTGCCCAGTGTGTCTCGCACAGAGAGTCCTTCACTTAACCCGTTCGGCGCCATCACTCTGCTATGTGTCTGCTTCACTCTCCTTCCCTCGCCCTCTCTATTCTTCCTCCATCTCTCCATCTCTCTTTCCCTCACTCTTACTCTGCTCCCTTCGCCCTGTTACCTCCCCCTTTCTCTCTCCCTCCACCCTCTATCCCTCTCTCCCCATCCCTCTCTCCCCATGCCTCTCTCCTTTTCTTCCTGTCTCTTTCTCTCTCTCCATCTCCCTTTCTCTCTCTCTCCCTCTCTCTCATCATTCGCTCCTGTTAGCCTTTGCTTGAGAAGCAGCACTCGAGAGCGTGTCATAGCAACCCAAGTGCTTCACCATGAGGGTACACACAAATGTGTGTGTGTGTGTGTTTGTTTGTGTGTGTGTGTGTGTGTGTGTGTGTGTGTGTGTGTGCGCGCGCACACATGCATTTGAGAATGGTTGTGCGGTGTGCGCATGTGTGTACATGTCCGTGTGTGTCTATTTGTGTGTGCGAGTGTGTGGTGTTCATGTGTCTCTCGGTGTATACGTGTGCGCGCGTGTGTGTGTGCATGTTTGTGTGCCTCTGTACGCATGAGTGTGTGTGTGCGCGTGTGCATGAGTGTTTGTGTGTGTGTGTGCGCGTGTGCGTGTGTGTGTGTGTGTGTGTGTGTGTGTGTGTGTGTGTGTGTGTGTGTGTGTGTGTGTGTGTGTGTGTGTGTGTGTGTGTGCTCTCGAATGTATAGTCTAATCACCAATCCATAGTCATGCATTGTGTAGAGGGCAAACTCATGCCCAGAGGGGCCTCATACACAGCGTGGTAGGACGTCTGCCTTCATGTTCCATCCAGTGAACAGCCCATCTCTGAGAGACAGCTCACACACACACACACACGAAAGCAGCCGTGTCGAGGGCCACTCTGGCACACCTCACACACATTTTCTGTGTAGCGATGGGCAGATAATGAGTCTGCGCTCAGTATGAAATGCTCCTTCATAAAGGAGGAGGACTCACCCCTGTCTAGAACATTCCAGTACCAGACTTCTAAAGACCTTAGAGACCCTGTACCAGGGTGGGCAAGAATGCAACCTTGATGCAGCAAGAAGCAATGACAGCACTTGGGAGACCTTGCTGTAAGGGCATAATCAAAACAAACTGGTAACAACTCACACAAAGGTGATGAATAATAAATGACTTTTATTAAGCTATATTAATAAAAGGCAATTAGTAACTTAATAAGCATTTTCATCTACCCCCCCAAAAATGCCTCTGCCTTAAGGAGCTACTCCCCTGTTCATATCCTGGCCAAAAAAACAATGACAATGCAAAGCCGCCATTAAAAATGACCTGCAAACAAATGATCTGCAAGGGGGACAGCAGCGTTGCTTCACGTCCCAGCCTTAATCCGTGTATCTGAAACCTTAATCATAACATGAGCAGACAGAGTCCATCATCGTGTATCCCCAGCTGAGGGTTGGCACGCAGACAGCCAGTGGAGACGGGCTGCTCGGCTTCAATCTGCAGGTTCTAATGAGGTGCGGAGGACAGCCTTATTAGTATTCCACAGGGCTCGCGGCACCGGCGTCTGTGGACGTGATGGAGCAGCGTGCCGCCTCCGACCCGCACTCCGACCGCTGTGGCTAATGGAGCGGGGGATCGGGGAGACGGTGGCCAGGGCGACGGCGGCCCGGGCGACAGTGGCCAAGGCGACGCGAATGGAATGTCCTTCCTGCCAGCCCGGAGGTCGCAGGCTCCACGCCCTTCGACCGGGCTCCCCGTGATCGCTGATTCTCTCCCAGGATTTTTTTCATTTTCTTCCCCTCCACCCTCTGACCGTACCTGTTCTCAACACCCAAAGACTCCACAGCCACCGCAATGTCCAAGATCGCCCCCTCATGGTGGAAGCAGGCAACGCGTGCACCTCGCGGCCTTCCTGTCTCTTCACCCGCCTCAGTATTGATGGGTAGAAAATGCTTCTGCTCCCCCTCTAAATGTGAAAGCCATTTATTGGTTACATTTATAGGTCCATGCAGCATTCTGACAAATGCCACTTGAAAGTTGATTTTTAATTAATTGGCCATGGTCTGGACCCCTGCCAGCTCCCTAACACGCCTGACTCCACATTTTATATGTATAATCCTGTTTTATAATTTCCTCGGCAGCCAGTGCGTAGTTTGTGATTTATGGCTCCAGCACACGTCCTGAACAAAAACCCGCCGCCTTGCCTGACACGATAGCCATCTCGAGATGCGTCCCTTGCTAATGTTCCCATATTTTTCTCATTCCCTGCATGATGAAGATAAGATTTGGCGGAAGGCTCGGCGAGGGTCTCCACCGCCATTCACCGCTCGGTATTCTGCCCCTTGCTCTGGAAAACCAAAATCGAATTGTTTCCTGCCACATTTTACGATGACAGACAAGGCATATCGAACGGCCTCCACGACACCTCCCGCTAGGCGACGAGCCGCCCCCGGCCGACGCAACTAGGCCGCCTTGTTTATCTGACTGTTGTCTCGTCGCCGTTTGATCTCACGAGCGCACTGATGCGAAGAGGACAGATCTTGGCACGTCGACGCGGACGTCTCACTTTAGACGTGCCGCACGGGATGGAGCCGGCACGGCGGCAGACGCCACAGTACCGGAGTCTGCCTTTCAGCTCCCCGCCAATGAGGCAGGTGGTACCAGACCAAGTGGATTGATTGTTTATATCTGCTTTAATGGGCACCTATTGTGGACCGTTCTCTCATCTCACTCCCAAAATCCCATCATCAGAGGCGCCGACGCACAATGACCTGTGAAGAGGGTCCGATTTCACAGCATGTCTGATTCATCCCCCTCTGCTTTTTTTTCTTCTAATTTAAAGACAGCATTGTTGCCAGGGCCCCCGGAAGAAAATCACACGGCTTCGTTTCAGAGTGATAGACAATGGAGCCAGGCCGGAACAAACGCCCTCTCTTTCTGGGCAGTAACTTTTGTCAAGATAACGCCAAGGCTCTCAATTTACGAGTCTACTGATTCCTTCCCAAGCTCCTACTCTCTCACTGTTTCCAAAGTAAAGGCAGTTAACGTGGACCTTCAATGGCCAAAATATACGGGACCTTCATGGACATCTTCCACGTCGGTTCCCCAGGAGAGCCTTCGTTTCTGACTCTAATCCTCTCCCCCTTTTGCCCTGTCAAGGCTGCAGTTCATCTGTGATCGGCTCCAGTACAGCGGTTGCCTCGTTCATCTAGACCTTGACTGGACCTCCATAATTCTCCACTTTTGTCAGCAGCTGTCAGAATGGTGTAACTGCGCTGTGGGCTTCCTGCCGTGACGCTGCTCTCCCTAACATCTCTCCCACTGTACGTCTTCGCGGTCTGCCTGTCGGAAGCAGCCAAGGTGGCACCGGCACCGGCACTTTATCGGTACTCGGATTATCGTGTATTAACGTTCCCTTTGAAGAGTACAGGAGGATCCGGTGGATCACGCTAATCAGGGAAGAGCAGTGAACCAAATATCAGTGGTCAAGGCCTTCCAGACAAGCAAAGAATGCCTAAGCAATCTGGTGCATAACTCGGCACATGTCTTAAGTCCAAAATTGCTGAGTCAGAAGCTCACAGTATGAGTCAATGGGCATCAGCTGGTTACAGCACACCAAAGGACTGGGTGCAGTGGTCTAAAGGTCATCTGAGGAACAGGAAGACTCCTTACCCAAGCAGTTCCTCTTAATGTTTAAATCTATACTTACAGGAGCACACACACTGTTCCTAGTTATCACTTCATCAGAGGTTAATGGAAGGCCACCTAAATCAGCTATTACATTAAGTAACATCATAGTCAAACCAGATTGCTTTGCGTGTCCTTGTCAGTCAAGAGCAGTAATCACGTTTTGATTCAGAAAGTAACTGTTTAATCCTTAATCACTCAGTAACACCTTGTTCCTTAGTCACACGGTTACATCTTAATCCTTAATCACGCAATTACAGCTTAATCCTAATCGGTTCTGCAGCTCCATCCAACCCTCACCCACCCCCTCCCTCTTCTCCCATTCCCAGGTGTCACCACTGTCCTGACTATGACCACACTGAGCATCAGCGCCCGCAACTCCCTGCCCAAGGTGGCCTACGCCACAGCCATGGACTGGTTCATGGCGGTGTGCTACGCCTTTGTCTTCTCCGCCCTCATCGAGTTCGCCACCGTCAACTACTTCACCAAACGCAGTTGGGCCTGGGATGGTCAGAAGGAGGTCCAGGAGATGAGGGTAAGAGAGGGTCTTGCTTGCTCCGCCCCCCCCCCCCCCTTCCTCTATAGAATCACATGACATACCATGGGAGAATTTTCTACACCACACACTGGCGTGTTGCATTCTGGGAGCCTGTTGTGATCCACCTTAGGGAGTCTTTTGTTACATGATTATGCTCTGCAGGATGCAATGCATGAGCTCGGATGATATTTTCCAGCAGGTTGAATAGATACGAACAGTAGGGATCTAGACAAGGACACCTTCAGTCCCGTCCTGTTCTGTTGTGGTTTACTGCTCAGTGACTGTAGAACTTTTCTTTCATGAACCAGCCAAGAGGGCAGCACTTTATTGTAAGTAATAACACTGTGCACAGAAAGCCGCCATCCATGAGAGAGTTTTGATCTCCGTTCAATCAATAACGACCGCTTGTAAATCTGTAATGCACTGTGAGATATCGGACCATTCGGGATATTTTATAGCATCAGCCATTCTTTACTTCATTTTTGGGCGAGGTTGGGTATAGATTGTTGGATGACATTTGCCAAACCCAAACACATTTTTATCAGTGACCAAAATATATTCTTTTGGTGCGTCTCTTAGGCAAAGTCAATTCAGGCAAAGGACTGTGTAGCCGGGCGAAGTTAACAGCCCCGAAACTCTCTGGCTTCGGCACCACTGTTCCACACACAATCTCCTTGGCCTGTGTGGGTTTCTGTGTAAAATGCTTGTCAACATTGTCATTTTTCAGCGAGATTGCTCCCTGCTCAATGAGCCCCCCCCCCCCCCCCCCCCATTCTCTCACAGTTGCCTCTTTCACTCATGCTTGCTTATTCTCTCCTGCTGTCCGGCTCCTGATAACCCCAGAAAAATGAAGCGCAGGGCTAATGGCGGGGAAACAGTGTGAAGAAGGCTTAGCAAGGAACCATATTGTTCTTGGGACGAGGCGATGTTGTACCTGCGAACTGCTGATAGAAACTTCCATTTCATCTTGCTGGAGTCAACCTTCTGTCATCTGTTGAAAAGTGCTGTATTTAGTCATTAGCTGTTCGATGGAACAGAAATCTGAGGTTCGGCAGAAAGTGCTGAAAAAAACAGAAAAAAAAAAATAATAAAAATATGGCACATGACTGTGCTGATAGCATGACTGTCTTGGACAATGGTAATGAAGATTGGCAGTAACATAAGGGTCTGATTCTGTGTAACGCCAAAGCCATAAAACGCCTCATTACAGAGACTCTGTGCAGTAGGGCGGAATTTGTGCTAAAACTTCTAATTAATGCAGAGATGTTTTTTATGTGAGACTTTGTGAGGCAAATGTCAGCTGATGAGAGAAGTTTGAGCTTTCCAGCAGCTCGGTACTGACCAGGCTTGGTTGAAGCTTCCTGTCAGCATTATGCTTTACTGTGTCTTCGTGTTCACCACAAGCACACGGCATTAACACAATAAAGAAAAACGTGGCCATGTGAAAATGCAAATGTGCCTGGGCTGCCGAGACGGTTTGCAGTTGCTGACTTACGATCTTTCATTACCTCACACATCCAATCAGTGGTTGGACCTCGTGAATATGCAACGACGATGGCCAACATGAAAGCCTCTGCCTCTTCATCCCCCTGGAGCACTGTTCTGTCATGGAGGTGCCTACTCAGGGCGCTTTCGGGCTCTGCTGAGCAAGCATATGTAGAGATAATTGGATATGTGAGACAGGCTCCACTGTATCACCCCCACGCTAGGGCGGAGGCCCACACTGGCACAGGTGATCCCCGTCCTGGACGCCCGGCAGTTCTGACACTCCTCACCAACCGGCTGGGCTCCTCTGAGCTCTGTGAGGACGGGACGGCAATTTATGGGAAGAAAATAGACCAGCTGAAAGCAACAGTGTATGGGGGGAGGGGGGATGGTTGCGAATTGCGAACCGAACGACCAGGCCCGATAGCAAAAGGACGGTGCCAAACCCGGTTTTCTGTAGGTGGGAATTAAAACGAGAAGCGGTGACGGTTTGGGTGAGCGAGAAGAAAATGGACGTGGGGGAAGGAGGGTGGGGGTCGTCCCCATAACGACCAGCTGACATGCCACCCGCCCGTCCTCATCAGCCAGACGGCACGGTACGGTCAGCGAGGTCGCGTGTTAGTAGTGGGCTGAGAGGAACGGGGTGGATCGGGCGTGTGATCGGGCCCTAACTCCAGACATTACCCAGCAAGCATTGCTCAGGCAGCAGACATGGACCTGACAAGTACTCCGCTGACCACCCCCCCCCCCCCCCCCCCCCACCCTTCCTGATCCCTCACACACCCCCCCTCGCTCTCCTACCTCTATGAGTCCCTTTGTGTTAGGCACATGGGGCGAGGTTATGGATTGGGGTCGATGTGATTTAGCTCAGAGGACAGGAGGTGCTGTACAGCGTGAGCTGGTCTTTTCGAGTGCTGAGTCACTCCCACTCACCAGCAGCAAGGGCAGGCTGGGGATCGTTGATGTATCCCCCAGTCAATAAAGACCATCTCCTGCTTTACCGAACAGGAGCACGACGCAAGGACGACTGGAAAGAGCCGCTGCTGAAACCTGGGCTCGGCATTGGATGTCGGAGCAGGAATAAAAACTCCTCACGCGCCTGTGCTCATGACTGACCATCACTTTCCCGCAAGGGCCTTAACGAAATGATCCAAAACAAAACAGTTCTGCGTCGTGTTTGCCATGTTGAGCAGTGAAAATGCAGAAGAGAAGACGGACACATTACCACAAGGGAAGAGCGGGTTTTAATTGTTGTGCCTATGCTAATGTTTAACCTATTTGTGTGTGTGTGTGTGTGTGTGTGTGTGTGTGTGTGTGTGTGTGTGTGTGTGTGTGTGTGTGTGAGACAGAAGGGAGGTTGAGCGGAGCATGAGTGCTCCAAAGAGGCAGCGCTTACCTTGATGAAGGATTTAGAACATGTTTAATTCATGTAGAGTTACAGTGAGGGTGCACACACCCTGTCCCGGCCCGGCACCACATCCTGGTCCCAGTAGCATTACACAGACCCTGTAGATGTCAGCACACCACCAAGCCTCTGTTACACACACTTACACACACACACACACATATAGACTGAGGGTCCAAAATAGCAGTTTAAATATCCATATAAAGATAGTGCTTTGCACTTATAGTAAAAACTTTGAATAGGCTAAGCACAAAAGGCAAGTTTCTCCATTACCTAATGTGGGCTCGGGTACTGAAAAATCACATTACTGTCTCCCAGAACGACGAGGATCACATTGATCAATGGGGTCTTACAGTCCAGTAAGAAGCCCTGAGAGGGAGTTGATTCTATGATGTTTTGGCAGCAAGAATGCTCCATTTTGAATATTCAAAATAAGGGGTTTTTTTCAGTAGCTAGTGGCTAATTTGCCTATCGTAAATGAAGTTTCACTATTAACTAAACTGTTTTAAATGTTCTATTTCAGTTTAATGAGTCTGGCATCCCTGACATTTTTTAATAGAGCTGGTCCCTGTACTAAAACCCGACAGACCATCTCATCAAATGTTCCTGAATTAATTCACACCGTCAGCAGCGCATTACAGAAGTTTATACACTTACGTCAGCTGATTAGCTGGTTGGGATTCTACCCACAGATCAGTAGGCTACATCTCTTCCCATGGTTCATGTAGAATGCCAGATACCAACTGATGGTTTGTTTCTCCACCAGTAGAACTTCTAGAACTGAACTGAAGTTCTCTCACTACTGTTGAACACTGTGCTTCATGTCCCTAATCATTCTAGTTCACACTCTGTTCATCCATGTAGGCATTTATCTTTTACAATTTTATGCATGCGTCACTGTTTTGTCTAGTAAGTGCCCCTGAATGCTTCTATCCTATTTCCTGGATCTGATTTGTCTCTTAGTGTCACACTGTCTCCTACTTTGAAGACCTATTTCGTAAACCAGGGGTGTCCAAAGTAAAATTCCCAATCTGTTTCATCACCCCTGAACCAGTATATCAGAGCCTGCTGTGATGGCACTAATGTGGAGTGGGATTCCCCTGTTTTGATTAACTCTGACAGGAAAGCGGTTACATCCTGTGTGTCAGATATGATGGCTGTGTTTGTTTATCGCATCAAGCTGAGGTGGAAATAAGCTGTACTTGGTTATCTTACGCCGCAGAGAAGAGAAAGGGGCCTGGAGCAATTTAGAATATTTTTTCGATTACCTGACATTGTGTCAGAGGCTAATGTTGACACAGACCTTAAACAGATCACCATTTAAATACCACAGTACCGAACCGCTCCTGTTTGTCAGCTAGTATCGACACACGGTCTGGGGGTGAGTTCCGAGACATGGCCAAAGTTGATATCTGGATATATAGTGGGTGAGTAGGGTCTCATAACTGACAATGAAGGGGGAGAGACTGCAGATACATCTTTCTGAACAGTGCTGTACTTCCTATAATGCAGAGATATTACTTCAACCCATCAAAACTAACATTCTTCAGATTTGTCATGGTTTGGAGAAGAAATTAATTCAAAGATGCTAATATTTCGGGGCAGTATTGTTTTCTGAGCATAACTGTGTGTGGTAGCCCCATTTTGTGTCACAGCAGAGGTAAAGAAACCAACGTTGTCAAACGTGTTTTCAGCAGCAGCTGATTACAAGCGGAACCATCTGGAACTTGCAGAAACTTTTTTCCAGTCCGTGCACACACACTTTAACTTTAGATGCAGTTCCATCTGCATGTTTAGACTTTCTGGCCGTAGAGTAGAAATAAATCTAACTCAGACAGCCCTGGACCCCCCCCCCCCCCCCATGCATTGAGCGAAACCTGCAGTCGAAGCGTAACGCTGGCATTTGCTGCCTTCGACATGCACAAATCCTCCCCGAAGTGTTTGCGCGGTCCGGCTCCGGCTGGAGAAGCTCGCTCCGCCGATACGCCGCTTCGGAGGGAGGCCACGGCCAGGAGGGCTGGGGCATGTGAGGTCTGTTTCCACCGATCAACCCCCACCACCCAACATGCTGACATAAGCTCCTGCTATGATTTAGAGACCCAAGGCCGGGGGCCGGCACGGGCCGGATCGATGCCACGCAATGGAAGAGGGGTGGGGGGGAGGGGGAGGGGGGGGGGAGGGTGGGTGGGGGGGGGGGGTGGGGGGGAGCCCCACTCTACTTGCAGATACACAGTTATCGGCATTGGATAAGAGGGCCGATGGCGGTCATGATCAGCGACGCCCCCCCCCCCCACCCCCCCGCCCACTCCCACCCTCCTCCCAGAAGATGAACTCAGCGTTTTCTCTCCAGTCCCTCTATTGTGCTGGTGTCATTACCAGTTCTTTCACTCTGCTCAAATGAGTCCCGGGTCCTTGTTCCATTGTTTTACGGATTAATTGGGCATTTTGTTGTCGTTGTTGGGCAGGGTTGTTGTTGGGTTTTTGTTGTTTTGTTTTTTTTCAACGCCGCGAAACAATGCAGAGCAATGCGCTGCCAAGGATGGGCTCTGGGCTCCGTGACAACGTTCAGCACTGACATATGCATTAGGGATCAAATAGTACCACACACGCACAAACACACACACACAGACGCATAAGAAAAGTCACCTACGTGTACGTAACTGACAGCCCAAGATTTAATAACCTATTTTGCCAATGCAGTTTATTGCATCTTGTGCATACTAAATCACACCTGATGCCATCCGTTCCCACTTTTACAGTAAATATTACTTCATTCATTTTTCATGTCATCCATTATTTTCTTGTTGGTTCAGTTCATAGAATTTTATGACCCCTCTTTCTCCGCATGCTGGAACGGTCAGCTGTCTGGCCACACCCCCCCCCCCCCCCCCCCCCCCCAGGCCACATGGCTGTGCCCCACAATCACCTGACCACGGCCTTCAGGCATTCTGACCCTCACCTGCCAGCTCTGTATCCTTCCTACTGATATGTGCTTGCTCCCAGTTGGCCTGCTGTAGGCAGTGCTGGCTTATTTACCAGATTATGTTGTATCCTGCCTGTCATCCAGGCACCACTTGATCTCAGCTGGCAAATGTTTTAGCTGCTGGGAGGATGGGCAGTTTGACAGGTCTCACTAGAGACCCAAAGCCATGAACTGTCCTGTGCAGCGCTTGCTTGTGTGTGTGTGTGTGTGTGTGTGTGTGTGTGTGTGTGTGTGTGTGTGTGTGTGTGTGTGTGTGTGTGTGTGTGTGATGCTCTTCTGATTTTCATGTGGCCCCTGGCTCACAGCTTCACTTCACTCCTTTTGTCCTCTGACACTCTGCCAGTTCATCTGCCCTACCACCCCACAGATAAGCCAAACCTGGCCAATCAGAGCCCTTCACAAACAACTGTTCCTCCCACTGCACATGAACTTCGGGGAGTTTTCTCCTCTCTCTCTCTCTCTCTCTCTCTCTCTCTCTCTCTCTCTCTCTCTCTCTCTCTCTCACTCTCTCTCTCTCTCTCTGTGCATAAACCTTTGACCCACTCTCATGTAGCAAAACTCCATGCCGCTTTCGGGGAGTCTGTCTTATTTCTTTGGTGGAGGAGAATGCTAGATGTGATTCGCCACTTATTGGAGCGGAGAAGTCCTGGCCTTTTTGCCTTGACTCTAGGGAGTCTCAGAACGCATTTTCAGGGGGGCCATACTGTAAAAGGCTGTGCTATTGGCCTACAGTCACGGCAGCACCCAGGTGTTAGCCTGTTCGCAGTGCCAAGCTTCACATGGCCTATGAGGTTTGAAGCTGTTAGATACAGCAGTGGAAAAACCCAAATACACAATGAGCTCACTTTAGCGTCACACCAGCCAGCATGCAGATAAGCAGATATGAGGATAAACACACAAGAGAAGGAGACAGGCAGCAAAACGTAATATACTGTTAACATTTAGCCAAAAATAAAACCAAACATAAAACCCAACTGTTTTGCACAAAGTAGAGTTGACGCATAAAGTATTAAGCTCATAAAAATTTACCATCATGAAATTAAAGGGTTATTTGACAGATTTTTCAAATGATTCAGTATAATTCACTTTTGAAAAAGCCATTCAGAGGAAAAAAATCTGCCCGAACAAACTTACCAACTCAGATTTCCTTACTGTGTTTATGAAGGAACCTGGACCCTGTGTCAACAGAACAAACAAACATAGCAGTGTGTCTTCTGAGCTTCTGTGTAAGCCTGATTCCACTATTGTGGTGATAAATCTGTTAAAGCTTGCTTGCTTTGGGCATTTGTCTTTAACACACCCTGCATGGACCTCTTCATCCTGCATGTACAAGTTTATGCAATAAAAATAAACCTTATCACAGAACTATCATAAAACAGTCTCTAAGGCATCTAAGGCAATGTATTTGCAACCATTTTGTGTAATAACTCTCTGTTTTAAAGCTTTTAGAGACATTAAATGTTTCTGAGCTTCTGGTTGTTATCACTGCTACTGTGAACGTATCTGACTCATTAAAGTTTTCCAGAATGGTGCATTTTTCATCAAAACAGTCCGAATGACTTTGTTTACTTCCCAACAAGTGAATTATGTGGAAAATTTTGTTGAAATATCAGTGTAATTCCCTTTCACTTCATGACGGAAAACCATATTCCTTGTAGAACTCTGATGGTATCATATTTGGCGGTGGTGGATAAAATGTCATAACATTAAGGGAAAACATCATCAATCAGTCTTGTCAGCTTATGTGAGTGTTTTGAAGGTAGGTTATAATGCCTGGAAAGCTGAAGATGGGTCATAAAGGTAGGAATTACATTTTCAGATATAGTAAATGATCTGTCCGTCTATTAAAGCGCTAATTTTTCTTACACACAGTGTCGCATAAATGTAGACAGATAAGTGTTATTTTGATGTAGTCCCATATTTATTGTAGCTCCTAATGTCCCGTTCCATATAATGCACACTGAGAAAAAGAGAAGTTGTTTCCTGTTGAAGATATTGAACCCGTTTTCGCAGTCATCGCTATGGAGATGTTAAGAGCTTATGGCCCACTCATCTGTCACTCCCCCCTCTTATCTCCACAGAGATGTGACTCCGCCTCCTTCTCCAAGAAGACTAACAACACCTTCAACATCGTCGGCACTACGTACCCGATGGGTGTGGCCAAGGACCCCGGCTTGACAACCATCGCCAAGAACGCCGGCAGCAGCACCCCCACGCAGGCCCCGCCCCCTGCGCAGCCGGTGCGTGAGGTGCGCCTCTCGCGCATGGACGGCGAGTACATCACGGAGGGTGTGAAGAAGTCCTACAACCGCGTCAGCAAAGTGGACAAGATCTCACGCATCATTTTCCCCGTGCTGTTCTTTATCTTCAACCTGGGCTACTGGGCCACCTACGTCAACAGGAAGCCGTCCATGACGAGGTCCAACCACCAGAATTGAGCCACACCGAGCATAAAAATTGCAACAAAAAAAAAAAGTAAATAAAAATTACGAAGGAGGTTTAAGCAAAGCAAAACAGATAATGAACTACTAGATGATGCTGAAGTAGCTGTCTCATGCTACTGCGGGTCACAATTTGAGAATTTACTAGTGTTTGTTGCGTTTGTAGATAGCAGTGTAGATATCTATAGTGGTTAGGTTTTATTTACAGTTATGAAGAGTTTATTTATTTATTTTATTTTGCTTATGGAACTTTGCATAGTTTGTTGGAGAACTGTGCTGTGACAAGGTCTTAATAAGCCTTGTAATTATTCCCATGGCTGAGAGTAATGGCAGTGTATAAACAGAGGCTTGGTTACCATCTCTCATTCGGGGCCGTCGGCCCTCATGCATCCATGTCGTAGACTGTACATTCATCACACCTTGGACAGGAAACTCCGAGGCGTCGTTGGTCGTCAGTTGCCGCGGCGAGCACCCGTAGCCTTCAGCGGTCAGCACTGATGTCCGTCGGTGCGTCATTAATAATGGTCAGTGTCTGCTCGGTGACACTCCACCGACCTAGAGCAATATCATCTAGAATTGCTTCCCCAACCCCAGTGGGCTCTGCTTCAGTGGTCTGCAGTCCTGTAACTCCTATTGTGTTAATAGCCCAAGCAGGCTCAAAAGGAAAGAAACTGTGCCTTTCTCCTGACCTGTACCCCCCCCCCCCCATTTCAAGCTTACAAAACAACAAAACGAATTTAAAAAATATCAGTGTTAAACAAATTCCCACATGGTTTCCCAAGCCCACTGAGGGCATGTCTGCTGTGTGAGTTGATTTAATGAAGGTAATTGAACACCAGGCACCGGGCCAGGCCGCTTTTATGCTGGATTTCGTCACCACCTGTGGTATGTGTGTACAGCAGAGGGTGAGTAAGACACAAGTGTCACTGCGGTACTACATGAATTATGCACTATGTGGGTGGTGATGTGTTTTTGAACCAGTACCAAAAAAGTTGCAGTAAACTAATTCCACTGCTTCATATTTTTCTTCCAAGTTTTTTTTTTTTTTTAAACCATTTACGTATAAATATGACTTTGGATATATAATGTGTTTGTGCATTTACACTGTGTTTGTATTGACTTTTTATTAGCTGTATTCATCTGTATTTATGCATCTTGCATTCTTTACATGCTTTGAGGTGCTTGTGGATGTCTGTAAGTGTCAGTGTGTGTGAGTGTGTGTGTGTGTGTGTGTGTGTGTGTGTGTGTGTGTGTGTGTGTGTGAGACTGTGTGTGTTTGGTCTGTGTGTGTGCATTTGCTAAACCTTTTTCTTTTTGCTCTGACAAATCACACTGTTTGTGAAACATAGACCAAGGTGAATTACTGTACCACATCATCACAAGAGCCAAGCAGCACTGCCAATGGGAGCTGGAGTTTAAGGTACAGAAAACGTAGGCTGCATGTGATTATCTTAGTTTCCCAGTAGTTTTCAAGTAGTTTTCCAGCAGGTATGAGATTTTAAGTTTACATTAACATTAAAATGTAAGAAAATGTGCCAAACCATTATAAAGTTTTAAACTTTTGCATTCACTCCTTAGAAAGTGCCAGGTTTACATGTGAATTTAAAATGTAGACATTTTTTAGATAAAGTTGCGTAATGTATGTACTTATGTGACAGCAAGCTATATTAAGCAAAAAAACATCAACTTGACCATTCCATTGTTTCCATGAATCATTATGATAGCTATTAATATTAATAGCTTTGAACTCATATCATAGAATGGTATGCATCCTTGAAACACTTGCGCATTTAATTGGAGGATGGCATTTATTTAATTTCGTCTCGTAGAATGTGAAAGGAAGGAGAGGTTTTCCATACACACTCCACATTCTGTATAAATGGTAAATTAATGCATGACAATCTCTTCATTGTTGTCAGTCATCTCCAGTTACGCTACAGTGACATATTTTAGTATAGGCGTAATGTCTTTGTATATTGTAGAGCTCCTCTCAATAGCTTTATTTGGGGTCTCTGGGTTCTCTGTTGTCTGTCATGGGCTATGGTAGGGTTAATTCAAATGATTTTGGTGTTTACTGACAGAAACAGTGTAAGTCATCAATGAAACCATATCCAAGGAATATATTTATATAGGAAGAAAGACATCTATTTATGCTAATCACATACACAACATCGTACATGATATAAATTTTATACAGTATAAGATATAGCCTCTATAAATCAATGGGTAGAGCAAATGTAATACAGTGATCAGACCGATTAAAAAATATATTCGAATCGAAGGCCGAGTAAAAGTTGTGATATTTTGTATATATTGTGAATTTAGTTTAGGTCGGGTACTTCAAAACCGTAATCTGTATAATTCATGTAAGAGCTCGCTATAATGTTGCTGTGTAACATCTCTGGAAATAGTTCTGGAGATTATGTACAGTATAATAGCTATGTACTTTTATGAACTGACAAAAGGTCGTTTTATTAGGACTGTGTGAATACAGGGGAGTGGTGCCGTGTTAATGTGTACTGTAATACGTGGATACCTACATTTCTGTCCAAGCCATCATTAAGCCTTCGAAAGTTATTAACGTAAGTTTGTCACTGCCGGTTTCTTACTCTAATACTGCCGGGAATGCTATCATTACTAGACTAGCCTGAGGTAATTAACACGCACATTACATCTTCAACTTGGCGTAATGTTTTTCGGTTTGTTTTGTTCCGTTAACTCGTATGGTGTGTTTTCGGAGCAGGTGTGTAGTTTTGGGCTGTTCACCTGTTCCCCTCCGCGTCTGGTAATTTCGCTAGACGAACTCTTGTTCTGCTAGTCGTGCTGCCTTGGTGTGCACTTTCTCCTCTGTGAAGGTGCAGAGACGTCGTCTGCTATGCTTCTTGTACATACTGTATGAAAAGGGGGTAGGGTTATAAAAGAAGTTCAAAAAAAGGGAAGATACTCGTTAATTTTTGTTCTGCATGTCCCAAAGCGTCAAAGAAATACTTCTGCTTGGGAGGCTTAGATGGACAGACTCTGGCAGATCTCTCAGTCAGCTCACTAGCTTCCCTCAAAGAGTTTTCCCTCCAGCTTGAGCAGGTTCTGTTGGGAAGGGTTCCACTCTCTACAATATATACAGTAAATAAATGACTGTGGGGAAAG
Source organism: Brachyhypopomus gauderio (assembly GCF_052324685.1). Classification (NCBI taxonomy): domain Eukaryota; kingdom Metazoa; phylum Chordata; class Actinopteri; order Gymnotiformes; family Hypopomidae; genus Brachyhypopomus; species Brachyhypopomus gauderio. The sequence goes on along the minus strand of NW_027506981.1, from coordinate 214,913 downwards.
CCAAGGGCGTTGTTTGTTCACTGCTTTCAAGCTTATGTGTTTGGGGGGGGCGGGGCTCACGCTGTCCGGCGAGCAGCTGCCAGAGCTGTACAGTTTATTTGAAAAGCTGGCTGGTTGAAGTATCAATCTCGTGCCTCTTGGTGGTTAGTCACGTCACGTGAGCTGTGCTCTGGCGCATGCTAGTCTTTCATTTTCTTTTTTTTTTAATCTTTTGTGGTGTTACACTGTGATAATATACTAACCAGTGGCAGGACAAGGACTCTCCTGCACTGAAAAAAAATTGAAATCTGCACAAACTATGACATGGGCACTTTGTAGTCACCTTGAGTAAGGACAGTGTTTAACTGCACAAAAGGCCAGCAGATGTAACTCATGGTCGTCTGTGTAAATCAGATTTGTGGATGAGAGCAAGTGTTTGTCTGAAAGGTAGTCAGGAAGAGGCATTCCTAGTGGTTTTTTTTTTTTTTTGCCATACCATAATTGTCTAAAAAAGAAATTGTCTTGCAGTAAAAATAGTGTGAACAGAAGTAATTTGATAAAGCTGCCTGCCTCAAAACAAACTGGTATGTTTACGACTTGCTGCCTCAGCCATACATCATGATTATTGCCAAATTATCTGCAGTGCCAAATGACCTTTTGAGACGAGTGCAGGGGGGAGTGGTTTGCCCATGGATATTGCATAGTTCTCTCTGTGTGTGTGTGTGTGTGTGTGTGTGTGTGTGTGTGTGTGTGTGTGTGTGTGTGTGTGTGTGTGTGTGTGTGTGTGTGTGCGTGCACACTTGTGTGCCTCATGCTATGATCACGCTTTCAGGATTGAAATGTGATGGAGGCGTTTGTTGGTGAGACAGTTTGAAAAATGCTAGTGACAAAGATCTCATTTGCATAGCTCATGATTTGCCAGCCCATTATGGGTAACTGCAGAGATTGAGACCTCACCCCTGTAATAAAGGAACTGATACAGAAGCTGTCCTGTCCAAATGCGTTACAGAGTCATCTCAGTAAAAACAGCTACCCAGTCACATCCAAACACTCAACTTTAGCCAAACTCAATACCATTGGCCAAATATTCTACTTATCCCATAGATAACAGGAACAACAGAAAGACATGTCTTCCCCAGGTTCTAGAAGATGTTCCCATGACCGTTTTGTTCAGAACGACACCATCTTGCTAGCTCTCGTGTTTCTCTTTGTGCTCGTAGGGTCTTTGTGCTCGTAATGATAAATCGATGAGTGTTTCCGCGGTTAGCTTCAGCACCCGCTGAGCTGAGTGCGGTTCCTCCCGCTGTGCAGAGAGTCCGTGCGGCCTCTACCACCTCCACCTCCATCCACCTCTCCTGCCCTCAAGCAGTCAAATGCAGGCAACACTCGCGGGTCGGAGGACTCTCGTATTTAACCCGCGTTAGTCTCCGCACCGAGAGCCGCGGCTCCCGCTCTGTGCGGAGGCGATCCAGAATGAGGAAAGGTCTATGACTCCATCGCCAGTGAACCTATTCATGTGTAATTACAATGGTCTAGGCACACGATTACATTCCTGCTTAATGTGGGCTGCTCGAGGAAAGAAACTCAAATCAGATGAATGATAAAGATCCATTCATATGTTGTGTGACACGGTGAACCTTTCCTAAGTGAAGGTTGACGTGAGCGTAAAAGGATGTGAATAACAGAGTCAGATTGTGAATGTGGATTTACATTGTTCCTCTGGTGCTAGTCTTGCATCAATGATGGAAGACGTTCATGTCTCGGGCAGCCCTCCAACGTCGGTGTTGGGATAGTGACGCTGTGGGATAGGTTTTCGTGGATTTAAAAAATCAGCTCTGTGTCATTTTATTAATGAGATGATGTCCTGGTTATCTGTCCTGCCATGTGTTGCCAGTTTGCTAACAATCTCTAGCAATATCCATGTATTTATACACAGCTGTTGTTTTTCGCTCAGTTCAAAACCCAAGCAAGAAGAAACTTGGTTGGGTGCTAACATCTTTATAATTATGCAAATTCCTGATCTTTAATAAGACACTCTCTCATCAGCAGCCAACCAGAAGGGGACGAGTATTAAAAGGCATAGCTGTATCAATACAGTCTAAATACACAGTTTAAAGTCAGGCATCAGTCCTATGGTAAAACCTAGTGGTGATCTACTGCCAGAATTCCTGAAATTAACTGGAGCAGGATTCTTGTTGAAAGTAAAGAGTCTTTAAGTGGCCATTTTAACAAGAGCCATTAATTGTCACTGTGTCCCTGTACCAGAAACATGTAAAATTCAGATGTTATGGCTTTACTGTCAGAAATGACGTTGCATTTTTGTAGACGAATTGACCTTGAAGTGTTTTTTGCTATTATTTCTGTTGTGAACTGTTTGTGGGACTAATGACAGTATTCTGATGTTGTTTTAACCCTTCACATGTCTGGGTTAGCTGTTCTTTACACTGAATAAAAACATGGTACTTTCACTTGATTGGCTCATTTTAATGGTTTTGTGTTGTTTTTTTTTTTATATAAGATGCCATTACATTAATGCCAAAGTATTCTGGTGTGTGTGTGTGTGTGTGTGTGTGTGTGTGTGTGTGTGTGTGTGTGTGTGTGTGTGTGTGTGTACACATTCTGACCTTGGCCCTCTCCTTTACACACATTCCATCTGGCCCCTCAACAAATATCATGCATACATTAACATTTCTTTCTGGGACTTTCGCAAAGTGAGCAAATGAAAAACCGAATTGACTTCACAGACTTTTGCTCATCCATGTTTGGCGCAATGTGCTGGAGCTAAAACCTGAACCACACCAAAACGACACCACCTAAAAGAACCACACAGCAAGATAATTGACTTAATTAGACCTTTTGAATCCCATGGTATTTCAGGCTGTTGAATATTTTGGTCAGCCACTTAACAAATTAAGATACAATTGCATATGAGCATAATGATCGTGTGAAAACAGGAGGTTCACTAAACAGTGCTAAAACAAAACAGTGGTGTGGGTTCAGGTTTCGCAGTGTGTAAAAAATCTTTGGGCTCATTTCAGTTGTCAGGCAAGTCATTCTGTGTGCAGGAAATCAAAAATAAACCTTTGTCCTTTGACTCAGCAGTACTTTATTTAGTACTTCTCCTGTAAATTGAGAGGAACATTCATTTTAGCTTCTACTGCAAGGCTTTAACATTTCTTCCCCTCTTGAAACCCAAAAAAATGCTGAGATAAGTGAGGAATTGAATATGGAAACTTCATGTGTTATTTATTAGAAGTATTCCGGGCAATGCACCCATAGTGTCTCTGAGCACAGCAGATCTGGGCTCTCTGATGATCTCCATTGCCTCTTCTGAGTGAAGCAGCACTGCCCTGCTGTACTTAAACCCACATCACCCTGATTCACCACTGAAGCCTGACCTACACACCCTGTAGGTTTGTTTCTTCCTCAGGAAACATCCCCCAGCATCTCTGTACCTCCTCTACCAACAGTCAGCACTTGGCCCAAGCTGATACTTGGACCAGGAGATGGAGCTCCAACAAACCCAGGCAGCCCCTCCCTCTCCCGGCCTCTCGGTCCTGTCCCAGGCATGGCACTCACCGCTGCCTGCCTCCAGTACACCAGTGCTTAAAGTCTGGGCTTTATGAAATATGGATGGCTGCGATGTGCTATTCTTTTTGAGGTGCAGTGCGCTGTCAGGCGGGAGAGGCAGAGTAGAGGGAGGAGGTCGTGTGGTGAGGCCGCTTCCATCATTCAGCTGCTTCAGCCCCTTCCAGCCCACCTCTGCTTCAAAAAGACCGCTGGTGCAATATTTACCAGCTCACCGCCCCCCCCACAACGGTCTGCTGATCAGCGTGAGGCCTCCAGCCAAGACGAGCATCTCTGACCGCACTGCTGGCCCTCCATGGACATCACACACCAGGAGAAATAATGTGATCGGATTTTCAGGGTGTTGTTTTTTTTTTTTTTACTGTATCATGCAGGCTATATATTATGTATATCTAGAGGTTTCGGAGGCAGGATTATTTATTGGTTTGTTTTTTTGCACAAAGGACTGTGGCACAAACATAGTTTGGCCATCATTCGCTTGGGCATATTAATCACACAGGGAAGACAGTAAACAAAGCCACATTTGACTTATGGAAATAACTTTCTCCAAAAGAAGTGATACAATTCATCAAGTGCTACTACTATTGCTATTACTACTACTACTACTACTACTACTACTAATAATAATAATAATAATAATAATAATAATAATAATAATAATAATAAAAATAATAATAATGTGAGACTGCAAATTGGCATGTTGTCCTAAAGAACGATTATCTGAAGATCTTGTGTATTTATGTCGAATCTGGATGTTGTACTGGAAGACGTTCAGCAGACTGAACAGGAAAAGGTTGTGTAAAATGTAAAACAAAACAAAACCATAATGGCAAGCAGCAGTGTCCAAAGTGCAGTGGTGTCGTAACCCCTCACTCCGACAGTCTGATGAGTGAGCGAGCAAAGAAATGATGTGTGAAGACAGTAGGGCCTGCTTGTCCCGATGGTACTGTACTAGGAGATCATCAGTCTACGCTGACGGATGTAAATATGTTGATGAAATTAGTTTGTGTCCACATTTATCAGATAAAAATGCTTGCATCAGTAAATGCCATTTATAAATAGGATCTTTGCTGTGAGGTGAGTTACATGAAGTCAGTGACGTTACAAAAAGTAAAGAGTTCTCACCTCTGATCCTTGCTGGATAGTTCAGTGTTTGTGTAGTCAGAAAGGGACCCGTTCCACTGCACACAGTGCTGTCTGGAAGGATCAGTCTCTGGTCAATACCCATCATTACTATGGGCTTTTGTCTGTTAGTTGGACTCAGGCCATACAGCTAAAAAGTTTATTTAGAAAACCACACCGAAAAATAACATGACAACACAAATAAAAGTGATTTATTAGTTATAGGCATAAAAAACACTCTCCTTAGACATGTTATAATTTGCATCACCTCATGGGTACAAATGCTCTTCCAACATCTCTTTTACTGTCTATAGTTGATGTGTTTTTTGTGAGACCATGTTCAACAGATCATGTTCATTTTCACATGCAAATGTAACATACAGTAGATGGTCTAATTTTAGTATTGGCATGATTTCTCCAAAATAAGATAGGCCTAACCAGAAAGTGTGGCATCAAAAATATGGCATCAAAACTGTTTCAGTTTATTACTACTCCCTGGGTACTATTTCCTGGGTTCTACTAACTAGTACCAGTACTAGTACTACTCGCTGGGTTCTACTAACTGGTTCTATTCCCCTGGTGCTACTCACCGGTACTACTCGCTAGTCAAACTCCCTGGGTACTACTCACTAGGTATTACTCCCTGGGTACTACTTGCTATGTACTACTTCCTGAGTACTACTAACTGGCACTACTCCCTGGGTAATACTCACTAATAATACTCCCTGGGTGCTACTTCCTGAGTACTACTCACTGGGCCCTACTCCTTAGTATCAGTGAATACTACTCCCTGGGTACTACTCACTGGGCCCTACTCCATAGGTACTACTCAGTGGATATTACCCACTAGTACTCAGTTATAAGTGTGCATTTATGTTGTTGGTGAATGTTTCTGTGTTGGCTCTGACTCAAGTAGGTAACTTGACTGGAAGAACAACAGACAACACATTCACTAGATCCTCCCTCTCTACCTCCGCTAATGTACAAACATTTAGCTGCTTGAGACTGAAACCCTGTAGATACAACCAACAATGTTATTTTTTTCTAAGTGGAGAGCACGAGTGTGCTATGAAAAAGACAAATAAGAGATAAAAGTTGCATGGAGCTCTCAATGGGCCCAGCAGGAAGCTTCGGGTTCTTCAGCTAGTTTGAATTTTTAAAGCTTATAAACGTTATTAAGCCTATCAACCATTTATATTTGTAAGATGTCAGCTATTCCCATATTTATATAATATTTATATTTTTCCTCATTCATTGTGAATTAGCTTGAGCTCCAGGACATTAGGCAACACATTCAGTATGCAGAGTAACACACCTCAAATATTCTGCTAACATCTGTCTTTTGCCATATTTTGTAAACAACTACCTACACATTTGCTATACTTGCTATATATCAAATACTGAATCTTGAAAATTCTTAGTAATACTTTTCTAAAACATGATGGGTGAATATGAAGTCTGTAGGCGTTTGGCTGTTGGTTTATTATGGAACGTATGTATGTGGTTAGGGCTCTGAACATTGAGCAAGTGCGTGCGTGCGTGCGTGCGTGTGTGTGTGTGTGTGTGTGTGTGTTCCTCCCTCGGGCAGTTCCCAGTAAGCTGGAGAGCACTGCTGCCGCTGAGCTGGTCCGGCTCGGTCCGGCAGGACTCAGCGCTGCTAAAGCGCTCAGGTCACAGAGCTGGGACACAGAACCACTGCTCTCATCTGCTCAGTCTGAGGGAGACAAATGAAACACAGTGGGGGCTTAAATATAAAGGACATTAGCATGGACCCCAATTTAGCTAGTGTGGCTGATCTCCACTGGAAGCTGCAGTCTGTTTTGCACATATTGGTGTTACTGGGGCTAATAATAATAAGCCTGTGAGATGCCCCCTCCTCCCGAGGCTCTGGAGGAAGCAGGTAAAGGTCAGATTGTAATGAGACTTTGTTCCCTGTAGTAACGTCGTACAGGAACCAGGAGACGCGTTCTCTTAGATCAGTCACAGAATCAACGCTTTGTCAAAGGATGTGAACTTTCAATGGCCTTTAATTGTCTGAAATGGGGAATAAAGTGTGTACCTTCGCTTTTTCTCCGGAGATAAAATGGCTGTCATTTCAGTTGTCCGGTCTTTCCCCTTCACCTTCCACTCCCCATCTCTCTCTCAGATTTAACGCGTAAACACTCTCTCCTGGCAGGCCACAGTAAATATGAATGTTTTATTGGATATGGAGTCTACACACTCAGAAAGATCAGGACAGGAGTCTGGTTGGCCTTGGCCATTTTATCACCGCTCTGAGGTGGAGGCGAAATAACTATGAGAGAGATTGTTGTGTTGGGTACTATCCGAACATGTAATGGCGATATGTAATCAAAAACATAATCAAAATGTAATCCAAAATGGTACTTGTATTCCGTTACAGTTACAGAACATGGCAGTCCTTAGATTACTGGTATGGTTACAAACAAGAGTACATTACTTAGCAAGAATCACTCTTGGCCAGTCAGATCACTCAGACTGAGTCACATGGGTCTACCTCAGCACAGTGTTCTAATTTCTCTCTTGTCTCAGTAGTTCTACTCAAGTGAACTCTTCCCGACGCAATGCAACAGTATGAACATCAAATGTGTTTATTTAAAGGCTTAAAGTATGTGCCATGTGTTCTGCTAATCTGAATACATTTAGGTACTTTTACATCAATCACTTCAATATGTGACTAAAAATAGATGTATTTATGTGTGTATTTATGAATTTGTGAGAGCTTTCTAGTATGATTCATGCCATCCTTAAATTTCATTAACACACAGAGCTATTTTAGCGGCAGTAGTTTTATTGATTATGAACAGACCGGAACTGACCGGAACTGTCATCTGGAAATTACAGCCCTGGCGTGCGGGGAAAAACCCACTCTCGGCTCGCGCGTGCATGTCTGGCGCGTTCACCTAGGCCCGATGTTGCGCCGACGTTCTCCCCGAGTCCCTTGGAAGACGTGCGGGTGGGCCGCGCCCATGGTAAATTATTAAACGCTCAACAAGAACATGGCCTCCAGTGTGCGGCACGGCGCATGTTCAACCTGCGCTCTGTTCTCCACGTTCACCTCACTCCCCCTGCCCGCGGGGCCTCGCCGGGGAAAAGGTCATGAGACTCATCCGCCTTCGCTCCCACGCAGCCTCTCCTCAATATCTTGACAGGACATCAAACTTCAAAAACCCTCTCCTACAGATATGAGAGAGAATACTGACAGAGCGGGAAGGAGAGAGAGAGAGAGAGAAAGCGTGAGGAACGAGAGGTAGGCCATGTCACCTAATTGCTACTTTACCGAAATGTAATGTCTAATCAAGGCTCAAGACGTCAGATGAGGAGACGTCCCCGATTAGCGCTCGCTGCCCCCGTCACGGCCCCCCGATAAACACCCGTCCCGCTCTGCTCAGACACCAGACTGGCTGTCAAGAGCGCCGCCGTGCCGCTGTGTGCGCTGTCACGTAGCCAGCTCTGGGATTAAAGAGGCAGCAGGATGATCCCACCACGGGGCTGAATGAACACGGGTGACTGGTTGCGTCCCCTGGCACCTCTAAATGAAGCCACAGCCACTAACAGCAAGACTGTCGAGGTTGAGCTAAAAAAAAAAAAAAAACACAGAAACAAAACAAAACAATTTGCGTATTTCAAAGGGACCCACTATAAATGCAAAAGCGCGTTTTCAAATAACAATCGTCTTAATAACCGTGCCGTTTCAATCAACTTAGCAAGGGCTGGGCTCGGCAGTCCCAAGTCTCACTCCAGTTTAAGGTTCTTTCGGGCCACAGTGTGTTTGCAGGAGGATTTTCGTGAGGTTTTTTTGGTGTCAAAAAAAAAATTCTATCATGGATGAAAAACTGCAGGCTAAACGAAGTAAAAACAGAAACATTCCTCGAAGCTGTACCAAAAAAGAAGGGGGGAGGGGGGGGGGGGGGGTGATGGCTTTCTGTGGTTTCTGACAGGCACAGTGCATCTCTGCCTGAGGCTAATGTTCTGGCCAAGCAGTGCTGGCACAATTACCAGACTAGTAGTTGATTGTTTGGACCCTGTCCAGCTCCCAACGGCTGGAAGATTCATGCAATAGCCAAGCAACTACCCTTGAGGCATGCCTCGGGTCAGGACCACGCAGCAAAGACTCCATTACCTTCCACAGAACGGCCCATATCTAAGTTTAATTCATTTGCTCTGTTGGTCTCTCAGTACCACGCACATTCTTGTTGAATCACTGCTCCTTCTCATTCATGAGACGTCTCCCATTGGTTCTGCCAACTCAGAAGGCCCGCCCACTCGCTAACCTTAATGGACCCAATAAACATGGATGAGAAACCTCACTCCCACACTCGCAGCCTTTCCATTCAATATTGTCTGCTCTCTCCATCTCTCTCTTCCTCTATCTATTTCTCTCCATCTATCTCTCCCTACCTCACATTAACTCACTGTATTTATCTCAGTAAATAAACAAAAGTGCCCTCGTGTAGAGATGCTCCAAACAAACCAACTGTTTTGTATGCGTGCACATTTGTTTGTAGACCTGATCTATTTACAACGCACACTGCTTGAGATGCCCACAGCGCACTCGCTGGCCCCACTGGGAGTCGACTGTTTGTTATAGCTGCTAAGGATTTGGGCTGTAAACTGTGGTGGGAAGATGAACGTGCCAAGGTGAGCATTATCAGCCCAGAGGGGCCATGCCTTTCAAAAGCGCCTGTGGTAGAGACGGCGGCACAGGGGAAATGTCAGCACGGACGCGACCTTTCGCACCGCACTCACGCGTTCTCCTGCGTCAAGGCGCCGGTGAGCGAGAACACAGCCGGGAGCACACAGATTGTCTTGGAAAAATCCCTGGGGAGATTGAAAATATGAAATATTCTGTCTGTCGAGGTTTTTTTTTCCTCTGTACCACATGGTTTAGCGTAATTGCGCCGCAGCTAATGATAAGAACATCGCTCGCTCACCTCTTTTGGCAGGGCTATTAGCCAGGGAAGTGATTCTGGACAAATTAGTTCCGCCTGGTCACAAATTACCTGGAGTTAAGTTCTCACTCCAATAAAAGATGATGGTTGGCTACACCTTTCATGATGAGAGGTGGATTCACCTAGACCAAGGCAAAGTCTTGTCAGGCGTCAGTGGCTGAGAGAATGGATTATGGTAATGTAGGAAAGTAGACCATGATCAGAAACAGGAACAAACAGAGAGCTTTATGTGTCTGAGCGCTGCACAAATGGCTGCTCGTCGTTTGTCCTGAAGGCTCATCTACCTCTTGGCTCATCCGTTTTCTCTCGGGGGTGTTAGGGAAAGTGTTGCTCAACATTTACTCAACCGTTGAAGACCAGTCAACTCAGAGGAACACTTGTAGTTATGATTAGAGGTGTCAATTCCAGGTTCAGAGATTAAAAGTCCTCACCAGGATTTTGCTCAGGCTTCCTGGATTGTGTTGATTCCACTAATTTTACCTGGGCTCTGTTCGAAATAGCCTACTACATACTATTGGCGTACTGATCGAGCCCCAAATCAGTATGCCGTATGCAGTATGTGACCAAAATGAAATTTTCCAGTACGCAAAACATACCCGGATGACCTACTACTTCCGCAAAATATTCCAGTACGCGAACAGAGCTATCTTCGTGGTGTACTGCATCCCATCATGCAACGCTACGTTCGCGTGACCCATAGTATGCTTTGCTTTTGTCGCATACTAGAAACTGTACTGCATACTACTACAAGGACCAGTATGCAGTATCCAGTATATACTGAGTCCAGTATACAGTATCCAGTATGTAGTAGGCTATTTCGAACAGAGCCACGGATTGCTAATTAGAAAATCTAGCAAGCTTGAGCAAAATCCTGGTGAGGACTTTTAATCTCTGAACCTGGAATTGACACCTCTAGTTATGTTCTAAACCAAATTAGCTTCGCACAAAAAAACGTCCAACGTTCTTCACAATCAGCCAGGCCCGAGGGTCACGGCAGCGCACGGCGCACGTGCAAGCGCACAAATGGAGTAGGGCGGTGGCGTGAGCTGGAGCGTGACCCAGGACGCACGTTTTTTGCACGTGCACGTGTCCGTGGCCTGACACCGTAGCTGGAGCCATAACATTTGATGTGTGACACCCGAGTGGGTCGACCCGGCGCATGCGGTTTCTTAGCAACGGCAGCCAGAAAGGGAGAGCATCCAGCGTGAGGCCAAGGCTGGAGCTGATGGCCACGTCCACCAAAGTCGTGTCACGTTTTCAGATTTATTTTTTCTATTTCTGTCTTTATGTGTGCTTTTGTATGTCAGTTTTTTTCACTGCTTTCAGTGTATGTCCCTGTCACTACATCTGTATCACTAACCACCCTCTCATGAAGGTTTAGACTTGACTAGACTAATCTAGCTTTAAAAAATGTAATAAAATCTTAAATGGTTTGAGATTTAATTACCATTTCAAACAGAAACTGAATGGCAATATTGCGTTAGCGAAGTTTGTGTCAAGACTAGATGAGCACAGAAGAGTGTGTGTGTGTGTGTGTTTGTGCGCATCTGTCAAGGAATATATATCAGACGTGTCATTTGTGTGCCTCATGTCATCTCATTTCGGGGAATATAGTTCTGTATCTCCAGGATGGAATCTAGACCAAGAAAGTTAAAATTCCATTACCGAGTGCCACTCTGGTCACGGAGACCAATACAGAAACTAATGAAACAGCGGCAAACAGTGTCAACCTCCACTCCGTCTTCCTCAGTCTTCCCCTCTGTAATAATGTTACTGGCAGCTAAAGGCTGATACATATGCCCTGTATATTTTGTAAAATATTGCCACTCACTGCGCTGCCCTCTGGACGACTCCCCTACAGCTCACTGCAGACTTTAGTGCCTATGCCTCCAGGGTATATCACTATGAAGGGCATGCAGTGGTAACCAGCATTATTACACAACAACGGTCAAGTTTGTCCCAGAACTTGGAATATCGTAATCCATGCGGTTCATTTCACTATTTATGAAATATGATGGCAATTCAGAATCATCCCCTGATTAGTGTGCAATCAGTGGCATTCAAGAAACCTTTTTTGAGATAGGAGGTAGACTACATGGCCAAATAAGATTACATGCTTTTCATAGCCAATAAATCTGGAATCGTGTGGGAACTGATTCAAACAAACAAATCAATAATCAATCGATTTTTTTCTTTTTTTTAAAGCAGCCTTTGGCAAAGACGTATCTAGCAGCTCATTTGCGAATGCACGATGTCGTTTTGTTCACGTCTGCATCTTTTGTTTATCAGTGAACCTTCGTTTCCTAAGAGATGCGAAGTCTTGACATTTTTCGAACTGCAGAATCACTAGTAACAGGCAGCAAACAGAGAGCTGCAGTGTTGGTATGCTGGCAGTGTTCATAGACCTGTACGCCTGGGGGCAAATAATTAAGAACTTTTAATCAGAAATCAGTGTTTGAGCGAGCGAGTGTGTGTGTGTGTGTGTGTGTGTGTGTGTGTGTGTGTGTGTGTGTGTGTGTGTGTGTGTGTGTGTGTGTGTGTGTGTGATGTGGAACGTCAGCAGTTTTACATGAATGACAGCGGCCAAAAAACTCACCTCAGGCTGCAAAAACTGCACAGTGTGCACTCCACCTGTAATCAACTACATCTCACTGCAGAGAGCCATCTGAACACACACCCATTTAAAACCATTTCAGAGGCCTCAAATGTTTCTTGGGATGTGTATACTGTGTACAGAGTTCAAAATGCCTTCCGCAGCAACATCAGTGCACGAATGCGTTTGGTTCCTCGGGCTGATCAGCTGTACACAAACCCAAGATCACTGTGAGCAGTGCTAAACCAGTGGTAATTGTTGACTGGGTGGCATAAAACACCCAGCCACTGGACTGCAGATCACTGGAGATGTGTTGCTCTGGTCTGAAACGTGCGTCACTATCTGGCAACCTGAAAGATGGTTCTGCACTTGGTGAACGGCAAGAAAACTTTACCTACCAGAATGTGTAATGCTAGCGGTATAGTTGGTAGTTGGGGGGGTAGAAAATGATTTGGGGCTGTTTTTAATAAAGGGTTTTGGCCCCTTAATTCCAGTGAAGGTTAATTCTAGACATTTTAGACAATTATATGTTTCCAACTTTGTGGCCACAGTTCAGGGACAGCCCTTGTGTGCAAAGCCAGGTCCATTAAGACATGCTTTGATGTGTTTTGAGGTGGAGGAACTACAGTGGCCTGACCTCAAGCCCCAGAGTTCTTCTGGGATGAAGTAGAATGTCGATTCACATTCTGACCCCACATCAGTTTCTGCCCTCACAGACGCTCTTTTGACTCCTTTTGACCTTCCCAGGAGAGTTGAGGCTGTTGTAGCTCCAGTGGAGGGCAAATCCATATTAATGGCCATGCTTTTAGAATGGGGTGTCCAACAAGCGCACAAGTGTGTGTGTGTGTGTGTGTGTGTGTGTGTGGGGGGGGGGGGGGGACCACCATACCATATATGTATCTATAATGTATGTGTATATTTTTCATAGTGGATCTGGGAATACTTTGGTTGCTGCCGCTTCATTTAACATAATGATATGTATACACAATATGACATGTAGATCGATATAAATCAGTCACACCATTACTGAATCTTCAGGCGCTGCAACAGCAGCGCATTTTTTCTGAGGAGGCTAATGATATGTCCCTGCCTGTTAACGTAAGGGGAGGGAGCTGGAGGAGGAGTCTCAGGAGAGGAGGCGAAACATTCCTACCGTCTCGGGAAACGTCATGTTGTGTCACCAGCTGCCAGCTAATAGTGCCTGTCATCCGTGATTGATTCCATGGCCCCTGCTACCATGGCAGCTTCATTTTTATTCAACTGAGCGCGTGTCAAAAAGGATTTGTGGAAATTGGCGCAAGAGGTAACGATTCGACTCGACCAGCATCACCCTGCCCACCTCAGAGGAACCCCCCCCCCCCACCTCGTCTTAATAAATGATCCCAGCTTCATTTCCAATCTTGTTGGTATTCATTTAGTGAGTAGCACTGTTTGTGGCACTTAGAGGAAACCACGTGACTGACAGGCATGAAGGATTGATGGGTTTGTTGTGGAACCTTATTATTGGAGATGCTCTTTAATGCAATGACGTTTAGGCTGTCGGTCAATGGGAGGCATTTTAGAGCATGTTGACACACATGGCGGTCCTGACCCCATGTGTACGATGGCTAATACATCACCATAGGATGGAGGATGGAGTTCGGGCAAGTAAAAAAATATATATGCCTACCACACAAAAAAATTTTTTTTATATTCAAAAACAAACAGGAGACAGAGATTTCTCTCTGATGCAGATCCATTGCAGTAGATGCGGTAATTTGGACTTGAAAAGGAAGTTTGCATAAAGCTGCTTTGTGGATTAATAAATGCTGAATGATATGACAGATGATAAGAAACTGTTCAGAAAGCAGCGGCGCTCGTTTGAAACAAAGAGCCAGGGGGGGAGGAGCCGGTAGATTTGACTGCTCCCGTACAACCGGCTCCTTGAAGCCTTCAATGAGACATGTGCATTGTGAACCAGGGATTGTGGGATGTGATATCAAAGGGCATGTCATCAGATCTTTGGCCTAGCGTTTCAAATAGATCCACATTTGATTCAAAAAACCATTTTAACATCTTTTTTGAGTGTATAACAGTATAAGCGTTTGGGGTTCTTATATATTCAAATTCTTTTGTGGCGTAGTGGTAATAATGGAAATGAGTCCCATATCAGTCATAAATCATATACTGCATGTTTAATGGGTGAACACAGAAGACTTACCTACAAATTACATGTGAAATGAATTAGTGTGTGAACATATAACAATTCAAGAATCAATGGCAAAAGTAACAGCTAGTAACATCAAGCAGCCATTTGCCACACTCCATACTCTGCTTGAATAAAAGGCCTGAACAAAGGTGCCTGCTTGACCTACTCTGTGCTAGTATTTGTGCAAATTATCCTAATAACACAACTGCAGTGCCTCAGGCTAAGATAGACAGGATCGTTCAGATTTTGGCCACAGGCTTATCAAAACAAAACCGCTACATCTGTACCAGAATAACAATGCAAAACTCAGATACTGTAGTTCTTGTTCTCACGGTTCTTTTTGGGATATAGAAAGTGGTGCTAAAAGTGTCTATTTGTTTCCAGTGACTGTAAGCACAGCAGGCTTCCTGCGCTAAGGGACAAGAAGAGGTAGGAGTCACATATGAGCGTCTTCATGAGTTCAATCCAATAATCATTGCTGTTTACATATCGTCTACATATGAAGAGGCAATCGTGAGGATTATTGTGCATGCATCATGATACCAGGTTTCTTTAAATGAAAATTTTGCTAAGTAAAAAACTGAGGAACCAGGAATTAAACCACGAAGGAAACACAATGTTACAACCCAACAAGAACCAGCAAACACATACACACAGGACAATGCATTATTGAAGTACTTCCGACTAACATAACACAGCCAAACACAGGCTAGGACCAGGAAAGACCACAACATGGGGCAAAACAACCACACGGCACAGGCCAGACCCATGGGAATTGGGATGGCAGAAGGCGGGAAACCGCACTACTTCCTTTCTTCAGCAGGCAATAAAAGAAGAACAGTGCACCTTTCTTGGCTGATATGTCTCCAGATGTTTGCTTTAGTATTTAATGCAATCGATGTATTGGAAATCGGAAGTGTAAGAATAGATTCCACATTATGGATATCACTGACAATAATGGATATTGTTATGACTTTTATTTTATTCTTATATGAAGGAGTGTTGGTGAGAACCTCAACTCTAACAATGACTGTAAACCACAACTTGAACATGAACTATCAGTATTATATAAAGCACTTAAATGTATCTTTAGGGTTGTGGTGGTTTGTTTTTGTTTTGTTTTCATTCTTGTTTCGCTGAGTTGTTTCACTGTAACAAATAAGATTCTGACATGGCCTTGAGAAAGAGACAAATTGGCTTAATTAAGCCTTTAAGCTTAAGTAGCTCCAACCTACGCAAAATATATTTCCTTTAACATATATACATCCTTTACATGTACTGCAAGTACAAATGCTGAAACCTAAATTAAAGGTACGACCAAATGATAACAAATACATTAAATGTTGCTATAAGAAGTTATTCTATCTGGAAATGGTGCTTAAAGGTACATTAAGCAGCTGCATTCAGTATATTTGACTTTCACTAATAGTTCTTCCATTTTAAGAAAATAATTAACAAGAGTAATCACTTGCATTTTCTATTAGCATTTAGTAAAAAAAAAAAGTCAATAGGAAAGACTGTGGTAGTAAATATAATCACTAAATGATGTAGTGCTGAATCAGGTTGGTCCAAATATTTTCTTGTCTTTAATATTGACTTTTTAATATTAATATTTTACAATTTCTATTTTGAGTCCACTTCCAGTGAATGTTTTATATTACATAATTAACATAATTGTTTGTCCCTATGGCAAGAGCCAGTGTTTATGGGACTGGGCATATATCAGACACGACTGTTCTTTACAACTCTGCTCTGTTAATGTCAACGACACTGCAGACTCAGCAGACTGAACATATTCTGTTGGTTGTGTGAAGCTTCCTGTGTAATCCCACCTCACCAGGGGAGCACATGACACCAGGACTCCATGGTGGGATTAAGCGCCTGGCCTCTGTTGCCTCACTGTCCCCCTGGGTCTCGTCAGGGTCTCATCAGGGTCTCGTCATAGTCTCGTCATGGTCTCGTCATGGTCTCGTCAGGGTCTCGTCATGGTCTCATCAGGGTCTTGTCAGGGTCTCGTCAGGGTCTCATCAGGGTCTCGTCATGGTCTCGTCATGGTCTTGTCAGGGTCTCGTCAGGGTCTCGTCAGGGCTTCTCCTCTCTCTGCTACTCAAGGTGAGCATCACAGCCTATTAGAGGCCCAGCAGGTCGGAGCCGCTGAAGATCAATGACACTGCTCCACGCTGCCCTCTCCTCTTACGTGGGTGTGGCTTTGATTTCACTCACCTCCAAGCACCGAGCGTCGGAGAGATGGCAGCGTCTCAAGGCCAGCACAGAGGCTGCCTGTCCATTTAAGAGCATCAAATTAAACATGATTATGTAACCTACTGTTATAGCATCTACCCAGCATCTTGATAACATACACTGCCTTTATTGAGAAAACTGGGCATTGAGGTTAACACCAGTGTAACTTGTCATTGCTCTCCTATAAGAAACTTTTTTGCTTCTGTCAGCATTATATACTAAGCGTGCGGTACCTACAATGTTGACAACAGATATTAGAAATGACATTTTCAGCACTTATATTATACATTTCATGGTTCACAGGTTTTTTTCAAATTGGTTAAAGAAAAAGTTCAAAGGAAGGACTGGTTTACTACTAATGACTTTCTTATCTAAATGATATACTCTAAAACAAAATGTGTGGGAATATGGCATTCAAAAGACCTACAAATCCTCCTAGACTGGCGTCTTTGCAGTGACTCTACCCCTAATGAGAGTCACTAAATTATTCAAACAATATGCACATTCACAACTCCAACACGTTATTGTCGGGTTGCAGTTCTGGCATTACGAGAATGATGTAATGTGTAAATAATCTGGTTCAGTCTGAAACTCAAAAAACTAACGTTTTAAAAATCTAACCATTATTATTTGGTACAAATTTGCCTTTATGCAAAATACATTTTAATATGAAATTAGTTCATATATATTAGAATGTTCATTTCTGTTAGTCTGCACTGTTAGACATTGACAAACACCTAACAGCAAAATGGGTCAAACCAAAACATTGGTGCTCTCGCGATTCAGGACCAGGACCAAACTTTCATCAGCCCGACACGTCCACCATGAGCTCAACACAACCCACAATCACCAAAAGGTCTTAGTGGCTATTTAAAACCATCATACATTCATAAACCTTGCAATTCATCATGTCCAATAAGCCTTCAATACTGTCTGTCATGTGGAAGGACAGCGTATCCTCCCCATCCATTTAGTGTCTAATTTCCCCATGCCTTTCAGAAGCCATTCTGAACTATTCTGGGCACGGGGAAGGTTGGGGGGGGGGGGGGGATTAAAAGTAAAAGATGAATGTTATTCTGAGAAGAGGGTGATTACCATAGCCATTGGTAATGTGCCCGGAGGTGAATGGTGGAAAAGGGGGCGTCGCCGTCCACCTCCGACACGTTTTAAAAGGGAAGAGGAAAGTGGCGACTGATTGCTGATGAAACGTCTCCTCACCAACGTTAATACTGTCAGGTCCGCCCGTGCGGCCCCTCCCGATGTCCGCTGTCACCATTTACTGAATTTATCTCCGCTTTTGAGGACCGTCGGCGTTCAAGCTCGACCGCCACGGCACCGGGGGCCCCGTGGCACACGAGATGAATGCGGCCTTTTCATATGGCCTCAGCGCGGGGAGAGGGGACCCACGAATGGGAAAGAATTGAAATGTGCGGATGCGTTGATGGACACATGAAGGGAGCGTCGGTGTGTGGACGGTGGGGGTTCAATGGAAATATTGTCCTGCCCGAAATTTCTCGCACCTTGAAAGATGCCTGTAACATCTCTGTTGTCAACTCTGATATACAATGAGCACCGTGTTTCTCCCGGGAACACATTACTGGTGCTGACAGTTACGGCATACTGACTGAAACCCCACAGACAAATGAGACAGGCATAAGACAGGCAAAAGACAAGCATAAGGCAGACATAACTCAGGCGTAGGATATGTGTGGATGTGGCTCAAAGCATTAGCTACAACAGCAGACTGATGAACAGCATGGGACTTATTAATAGGAGAAAATTTGTTTACCATTGTTCCAGGAAACGTTATGCCAGCTCTTGCCAAATCAAATATGGGCTAGATTCCTTTCTGCAGCCCACTGTGATCATGTACGACACAAAAACACCAATTAACGGAAGCCCAGACCAGAAGTCAGTTAGATATTATCAGATATCTCACAAGGGAAAGAAAACTTACCATCTAAGAAGCTACAGTGCACATATTAATCCACTCAACGAGGAAGAGATTAAACATCATTTGTATTCTACGAGGTATGCCTCAAGAACCATTTGGACTTGGCTTTGAAATATGGCAGTTCCACTTTTGGATTGTGGGTGTTGTTAATTACTGTATCGCTCTGAACTTAAAAAAAATAAATAAATAACAGGAATACTTTTGATCAATCACGGTTTAGGAACCAGGCACCTCCATAATGAGAGGGTGGCAATTCCGTCTGTGTACATTTTAGAGTGTTCCCGTTTAAAAGGAGGTAATTTTGGTGGTGGTGGTGGTGGTGGTGGTGGTGGGAGGGAGGGGGGGGGGGGGTGGAGGAAGAGGTATGTAGTCATGGAAATGGCTTCTGGCCTATGGCAGAAGCAACTTGCTTCCGGAATCTCAATTGAGTTGCGTAGTGTGGGGCGCTCGGAAATTCTCAGCTGTGAGATTAGTGTGAGATTAATGCAACACAAATCTCTCTTCCGTCTGTCACTGTTGCCGTCGTCCCGTGAATTACAGCCCTCACAAAACAGAGAACTGTTTGGTTTTGGACTATCACAATATGCTCCTTGTGATGAAATAGTGCTGTTACGTCCCTAAGAAAGAATGCGAAAGAATTGTTTCTGTCAGTCTCAACCCTTTGCCTTCGAAAGAGATCACTCCTTACAGCAGAGACACGTGGCTCGACGAGTTGTTAGGACATTTTAAATGAGCCTTTAACAAGCAGTACAGTTTTAAAGGCAAAGCATCCTCAGTGGGCTCTAGGAACCCATAAAGATGAACATATGCCACTGCTACTGTTTTATCACTTCACGGGCTGAGATCCACAGTGCTTGGTTCCTCTGGAGGCTTGGGAAGACGATGTAGACGAACACCTGCTGTAGGTTAAAGGTCCGACGGTGCCCTGCGCATTCAGATAAAAGTTGTTTTAATGAGGACTGCGGGTCACACGTACTTCGCTCCGAGTTCACGACAGCTGACTTGCAACTATCCAGGAGAAAGAGCAGAGGCGGAGGCTGTCCAGCAAACTGAGAGAAGAGAACCCAATTGTTTAAAGGTAACACAGTAACACAGGCATAAGCTCAAGAGTTTAGTGAGTCCGGTTGGGTTCCGGTCCAAGATGTATGTGTATTTTGTCTCCGTACAGTGTGTTCATTGTGGTTTTAGAGAACAGATTCATAAAGACATGCAAGTCAACTTCGACCAGTTTTGGTCATTTATGTTACCATCTAGAAAAGCCGAGTTAATCATTGACTGCAGATTTCCTGTGGGGTGGAATCCTGTCTCACGCTCCAGACAACGCAAGTGATGCACAGAAGATGTGGGGAGTCAAGACCCTGCATAGATATAAACAGGTCATTGGTCATTAAAACATCGAACCAAACCAAAAAATAAATTTTCATAATTTATGCGCAAGCTGAGAGAAGTTCTTTCACCAACCATACATAATTGGGTGTTCTCTCTGTTTGATGGCTTAAAACGATGATTATGCATCCTTATGGAGTCTTACTCTGACATTTAGAGAACAATGCAAAACAAAGTATTTTCACAAGCGTATAAAGGTCCGATTAAGTATGTACGATTTATAATTACCGCTATCTTAAATGAACTTATGTCTAACGCAGTTATATACTTTGCTAGTAAGATGCTTAATATGGTGGGGAGGGGGATTTCTACGGAGAACCCATTTAACTTGTTTGTTAATGGCAGAGACATCACAAAGGAGGCGATAATTATTTTAACGTCGGCTTATTTATTTATTTTCCTCCATGGCTCAGAGACATGCTGCTCTCAAACAGGTGCAATACCTCCGCAACTGTCTGCCATCTGAGCAGCGATTTGTAGCCTTCATTCCTTCATTTCATTTTATTCCCTCACGGCTGTCAGTGGAATCACATTAATCACGGGATTCCATCTGCTTGCAGCCTTACGACGGACCTGGCAACCCTGCCAGGCTCGCGGAGAGCACCTATCTGGTACCGGAGGGAAACGAATGAACTTCAATACTTTACTCCGGGAGTGACCTAGTTTGTGCTGTATGTAATATAACGTCCTTCGCTTATACTTTCATGCCACATGTTGAATAAACAGCTGTCCGCTTTTGTGTGAAAACGTAATGGATTGTCGTCTTCGTCCCCACAGGAAACGTCCTAATGGCGTTCATAAATTTGCTTTACTTTATGTAGACACAGTCGTCCGTTTCTGTTCATTTGTAAATGATAACACAGTGTCATCGTTGTAGCGGTAGATGATGATTTACCGTGCAGGTTAAGTGGCTCGTTTAATACAAACTAATGATGCCATACCAGTACAGCGAGAGTTTATGCAGACCAATTGGGATGTTAACGTCTAAACGCCGTGTTGTAAGCAGCAGGGGGTGGGGATGGGGGACATTTCCATCAATATATTCACGCACTACATAACGCTGGTCAGACACAGACACCGCTGCACCCTCCGCTAATAACGGGACACCCCAGCAGTTTGGCCTTCCTGTGCTGCATTGCGTCAGATTATGTATACCGTCCTCTCTCTTTTTCCCCTGTTTAACGTTAAAAGCGTCAATTGAAGAAAATGCTTACAGCGCATAGTTCGTGATTAAATGAACTGAAATGACTATGATAAATGGTCTATATCATGTATGAGTTTTTTTTATCAATAGAGATTCATTATGCAAACACGCAGGCATTGCTGCACACGCACGCTCAGCGTGGTACTGAGGCAATAGTGGGTAGTATAGTTTGCTCCTTCAATAGATGTACTGTCTGCATCCAGCTGCTTCAACAAAATGATTCATTAACTCTTCACGCGCCATTCTTGGATGGTTTTATAAACAATTTGGCATATACATTATTAGAAATAAGCACAGTTTGATATTTTACTGTTTTAATGTGCTGAAAGTAAACTTTGAGTTTATTAAATGTTTATTTGGACAGTGTCACGGACTTTTTCATTTATATTTCTTGTCCTTGTACTCCATTTTAAATGAAATGACAGTTATGTCCATATAAAACAGCAGGCCTTTTTGAACATATTTTCCTCTCAATTAAGGTAAACAGTGGTAAATGTTAGCTACTTTGTTTTTTGACCAGAGAGAGTTAGGCCCAAAGAGCCAGCAAAAGGTCTGAAGCTTTAGATGCGGATTTAAATGCATAATTTGCATATGGATTTGCATTTGCCTACTGCCAAAGACCAAAGAAGAGTATGTTGAAACTTTAGCTGGCTGTAATATGTTTGACAATTCTGAGAAAAGTAGAGAAAAGTAAGTGTAAATTGTTAAGAATAGAGAATAAAGTAGAATAAAGAGTGTCTCCCTGGAAACTACATTTAGACTCATCTTTGCCTACAAATCAATAACATCCACTTGTACTGTTCATTTCTGGACTCATCATGACTGCTACATGAATCCATCTGCCTGGTCATTGACAACATGGCATTGACAGTTTCGTTATTGTCTCACGGATCCATTTCAAGCTGGTTGAACCCCCTTTTCTGCTGGTTGTTAGATTTTTTAATTGAATGCAAATTTTCTCATTATTTGTATTATTTGTCTTACTGACCTAAGTGATAGTTGCTGTTCTAGTGAAAACGGTTAAACAGATAGAAAACAGAACAGATGGACCATAGAACAATGGGGAGGAACGCAAGACTCCTTCTTCCAGTTTTCTCAGTCTTCAACTCTTTTTTTTTCTTTTCATCACCCAGTGTCTGATACCCTGCCTTTCCTTCCCATTACATTTACATTTACATTTACGGCATTTAGCAGACGCTCTTATCCAGAGCGACTTACAAAAGTGCTAAGTGTTTAGTCAGAATATGCATCTCTATCTAGTATAAACAGGTTTAAGTCCAAACTACTCAAGCTCAAGCACTGCCATTAGTGGAACATCACAATGTATGTGAACCTCAAGCTTTGGAGAAGTGCTGAGCATTAAACCAGGTTCCTGGAATGCTACCTTTGTTATTATTGATTCTTATATTAACCGAAATACAAACATGCACTATGAATTCATCTGAAAACCTATGAGGGACTGAGGGACATTTGTTTGTATAATACCAAATGATCAAATTATATTCTGTTGGTCAATGCAATTTTTTGATGTCCTAATTTGTTTTAATCACTATGTAAAGCACTTACAAGGTGCCTTGTGAACTTACCAACATATTTAGAAGACTAGCAGTCTCCAAGCAAAAGACCAAGTACATTTTGTCTGTTTCAAGTGTTCTCGTGCACAGACTTGTAAACAAGTGCAGCGTGAATCTGCTTGAGGTGGAACTTCAGCTAAAGATGTTTCTGGAAGCATTGTTGGGCTCCAGTCCTCAGCCTTATCCAAGTCTGCGCCATCTGCCAGGATGCTGCTCGGTAGTGCATCAGGCCCTCCTGTTCGCAGGCCTGCTTCCTCAGCCCTCACACCGATGTTCCAGCGTTTGTTTCTCTGGCAAATGTGATGAGTTGTTATCCAGTGTTCCTGGATCTTAGATTTTTACGGAACACGGGCTCAGTGGAAGAGCGTCTGAATGGGCCACCGCCACGCACAAAAAAGGACGAAGTCCATGAGGGAATTCACAGCCCCAACAAGCTCACCAGCCAGCTGGTGAGAAGGTGTTCTTGAAATCTGGCCAACTGCTACCAAAGACAGAGCCCTGGTGTGCTGTCTGTCTTACAATAAGGAGAATAATACCCCAGAGATGCCCAGCTTACAGATCACTTAAGAACTACAATAAAGTCTATAAGCCTGTAGAGTTTTAGTATGATCTCTTACTTGAAATAAATATTTACCTGTACCTCACTAACGAAACAATGTAAGGGTGGAATTAGAAACTGCTCATGATCCAAAGGTAGACTACCTCACCTGTGAAACATGTATTGCTTCCTGAAAAACTGGTTAGCCCGATGATGTGAGGTTTGATGGCAGCGGCAGGAGGAATTCTGAAGAGCACAGGAACATCTTAACCGCTCAGATCCAGCCGAACACTCGTAGACCCTGTGGGTGGTGCTCCATCTTACAGCAGGATAATGCTCCTCAAGAAGCTATGGAGCTATAGCCAAAAGAGGAATGGAAGAACGTTGCCTTAAAAGGGAATACAGCTGCAAGAAGCAGCTGCCACAGCTGCATTACAAGACTAACAGAGAACCACCAGGGAAGAAACATGGTGCCGGGTGCAGTCTGTGGGTCGCAGGCTTCAGGCAGTCGTCGACTGCAAAGGATTTGCAACCAAGTACTAAAGATGACAATTTTATTGAAGATTATGTAAATTTGCGCCATTGGTTTCTGATACAAGGTTTTGCCTCAAAAGAAGCAGAAGAAAAAGAAGCCAAGTTTTGCCTGAGTCCCATTTGGTGTCTCCTCCATGCTTTTCACTGCTGAACTGAGTTCATAAGCATAAGAGCATTTAAATGACGCCTGCTCCTGTGTGAGTGTACACAAATTTAATGCTGCCATCTGACTTCCATTGAGGTGAGCATTAAGTTTATGGTTAGATGGCTAATTTATGGCTAATTTAAGTTCTTTTTAAACAGAACCAGCTTTTGTGTAAGAGATTAAAAAGAGATTTATAAGTCTGACGACAACTCCTCCATATACATTCGCTCCACAGTGGTGCGGTGGAGATTAGTGACAGTCGAGACTACACAAATAGTCACACCATATTTGTTCACACCTTCACAACTTAGACGAGGCAGTGTACCTTTTACTTGGATGTTATGATATGTGCAATTTCTATTCTAGGTCCTCTGAATCCCCGTCGTTGGCCTCCTCGTTAGTACACAGCTACACCTTTCGCTTGAAGAAATGACTCCTGTTCCAGCAAGGTAGGGCGAGCTTAGCACGTCCGCTATCGCTAGGGGTTATGGGTAAAAGCAAATCTGTGGACCAGTCAGGAATGCCATGGTTCATGACAAGCTGCAGCCAAACAGCCAGCGAATGAATGAAACTGAGATTTATATAGCGCCTTTCGTGATACACAAGGTCACTGTTCAATTAGCACAGGTACAGTCCTTGAACGTGGAACTGTGCTGGTTGAGGTAACAGTAAATTACAGCATGTCTGGGGTCGATGGGCTAAATGTGTGAGCTGTACTGGTTTACCACAGTCTTCATGCACACGCTCTCCTTCGTTTGTTACATTTTAGGAGGAACGAATGCTGATTTTAAGCATAATAGTAGCAATGCAAAGAAACTCTCTCTTTGCTTACAATTGCCTGGGATAAGATTGCAATTACATTGCTAAGTAGGTATTGCTGCGATCGGCTGTGTTAAGCACACTGGTAATTCATGCCTTTGTGGCTGACTGACCCAAAGCTACAGTTCGCTTTTAAATGAACTATTTTTATAGGTTTTTGTTCCAGAACATAGTGAAATGTACACTTTTCAAAATGTATGAGACACACTATAGCAAGTATAACATCCTGCATCCCCTATGTGACACCCCAAATATCCTGACACCCAGATCTGGATATGTACACGCTGAGGAGTGTTTCTGCATTCACAGTGAGGTTGTTCAACCTGCAAGTTTGGGGAAACTTGGTTGTTGGGGGATAATTTTTTTACATTGTTTGTAACACTAACTGCTTCTCCTCAGCACCCCCTCCCACCCACATCATCAACGTTCTCTGCTCCTCATGTTGATCATCCCACCTTCCCTTCCAGCACTGCTACAGTCGCTCTTCCTCCTACAGTCGCTCTTCCTCCTACAGTCGCTCTTCCTCCTACAGTCGCTCTTCCTCCATGTGTGAGTTCATGCGGTGCAAACTGATGACTGGCCCGAACGATCTGTCAGAAAACTGGGATATGCGCCTTTATTCCATATTCCAAACATCTCCCTGTTTTCTTAACCCCGACTGACCACACCATTCCCACCCTGTGTCCCTGCAGGAATCCATTCCACAGAAATTGGTGTCCACAAAAAAAGATCTAGATTGGCACCTAGAACATGCACTAAACGTACCTTGACCGTTAGTTGGCCTTAAGCTACAGTCTGTATGAGCCACCCATTTCTAAGGAGGGCCAGTTAATTGGATCTATTCTGTTTCTAACATACTCTGTTTTCTCTACATTGGGCATTGTTTTATCCACAAATATATTACATCATGTTGATTAACGAGCAGGACTGCTCTTGGTAACTATTCTGTAAAGGCCTACTTCTTCTTGGAGATTCAGAAACCCATCTTGTGGCACTAGTCTCCAGGCTCTCTTCTATATGACAGGTCATGGCATTGCAGTGTTCATCATACACACCAGCTAAAGGGACTGAACCCATTTAGCTGTCCTGGAATCGCTATCCAGGCCAAACCCATACTTTCATAGGTGACAAAACTTTTGAGTGACCCATTTCATGAGACCCAGGACAGTCAAGGGCACCTGGGACAATAACACTGATAACCCCCTTCTCTCTCTATTTCTGCCCCTACACATTCCTTGAGGCCGGCAAGACCACTTATAAGCCATGAAAATAGTTTATTAATCAGTGTCCTGCCCTTTGAGATTGTGGGAAGTGGAGCATCTGCTCACAGATTATTCCCTGATGCCTTTTAACGCCAAATAAATCAGAGGGGCCATTCTTCTCTCACACGCGACTTGGTTAGAAAAGATTGTCACTAATGCAGCACTCAAGCGTCCATCATTGGAGCGTTTTGAAATATGATGCCCCACAAAACAACCTCCACTTGAAATCCATCTTGGGCCCTCATTAGTTGGTGCACCTGTATCTTGTTAAACATTTGGACAGTGGATATTGCTGGCTAATAAGAAATAATTTCTCAGAATTATCACTGGACACAGTACAGGAAATGCACAGACAAGCTTGTGTAACAAACACATTCCTCTATTTTGGCTTCCAGTGACACTTTTGATCTGGAGAGTGTCAGCATATTTTGAATTAACTGTTTCCACTAGGTATGATGATTGTTTCAGGAAGCAAATCAGCCATGGATTTTTAATTAAAGGGCAAAATTCCTATTATGTGCCAGCCCAGACGCTCACAGCCCTTTTGTCACCCATATCTAAGAGATCACATCAACATATTAACTTTTCATGCATTAGCATATTAACGAGAAATCTGGGCCAAATCTGGGATATACATTTATACACCAATTTGCCAGGCCAGGAAAGAATCATGAAAAAAACAGTGCATTTGCCAGACTAACTAATCTAATTTAGAGCTAATTTAGCTGCCCAGTTATCTGTCCACACTGCATAAACCATGTTTCCCATTTTAGGATTCATCTAAGGTAAAAATGGAATTAGCAGACTTGGGTCCCCAATCAGGAAAACTGAATCATGAGAGCCAATCATAGCAGAGGGGGAAAGTGATGAAATCTTATTTAAGTGGTCCTCTTTAGAGGGTAGGCCATGTGATTGAGGCATGACTCAATGTAAATTACTCATTGCCAAAGATATATAATCTGGGGCACTTTGCAATTCAAGGTGTAGTTGGTAGTCTGGAACGCTCCACTGATTTTCGGTATAATTTGACTCTGACAGGTCGATCTAAGATGGAAAATTAAAAGAATGCTATGACTTCCTCTAGTGAAATGACTGTGCTGCCCTCTCTTCAGGGTTACTTGAAATAGTGCTTGTGCTGAGTGCTCTGTGCTATGAACTGTCTCCCTGGAGGTGGTGCCTCATGTCTGCTAGGGTGAACCATGTAAAGTAGGGCATATAAATGTGTCCTCATGAAACATACATTTTGGCTATAAACCCACATGGCGCATGGGTTCTGGATCCTGTGAGCAGATGCAGGCCAGACCCATCAGACAAGGCCTGTTCTACTCCATCTGGGTATGAGCAAACACGGGCAGGAGAGAACACGTTATAGCCACAGTGACATTAATAAACTGCACATCGAATGCCACCTGCCTGCTGCCTGCTTTATGGTCGTTATTGCTGCTCCTGTTTAACCTATGGCTATAAAATTTTAATGGAACTTGTTCCTAAGACTGCAGTAGCAGATTGAGTCCTTTTAAAATTAAAACAAAAACATCTTAAAAATATCCACTACAATGTTAATATAGAAATGGAATGCAGGCAGTGACTCAGTTTAGAGTTTACTTTATGGCTACTGTTTACAGTAAAGTTTACATATTAGTTTACAATATGGCTACAAACTATTAATTAAGATCTGGATGGTCACTCCTTTATTTGGATCTTGGCCATTTGCATTCACTTTGTGATTCTTAGGATTCATTTAGTCTTTGCAGTCATTATGTGCACTGATTATTCAGTCAATAGTCAATAGTCTGTCATGTTTCTTGTTTATGTTTTATGCACCATTGTTTTGCAAGAATTGTTTTTCACTGTTGCATTGTTTTTGTAGCCCTGATAAATTAGCGAATTTGGCATTTGACCTACATGTAAGTTTTTTGATTAAGAGTGGTCATCTGTTACTTCTTTATCATGCCTCAGTGCACTTTTTTTATAGAGATTATAACATTAGTCTGTCCACACACAACATTTTTTTTCCTTACAAACAAGTGCTGACTGTAGATGAATGCAGCTCGGGAATTTGAGCCATTTCCTGGAGTCAACCCCAGCTGACCCTTCAAATAATAGTCCCTCCAGCAGAAGATTGGATTCGTATTCTTTAATTGCTTTTTTTGTTCCCCGTCAGCCATTTTGTCTTTCTGTGAGGAGGTTTCCCCTCGTTCCAATAAGAGCTCAGATGGCGTTTCGTCCCGGTTATTGTCTCCTCCGTACGAAGCTTACAGTATGAGAGTTGTGTCTGTCCTCACATCCTGTGTGGAGTTCATCACCCCACTTCTCCGCACGGGCCGCAGCTGGTTCAAGAAGCCAGCCCTTTCAGCCCGAGAGAGGCGTCACGACTGGCGCGAGCTCTGTTTTTTCCCGCTGTTATTATTTCTTAAGTGATAGCATCAGCAAGGCTCAAAGCAATCACAGAAGAGCTGAAACACTTTGTCAAACCCGAGCCCATCTGGGGGAGAGATAAACCGGGTCTACCATTGTTGTTTACCAAGTACAAAGAGTTCTGACTCCTGCCTCAAACATAGTGCTGTTTTCTTTAACCTCGATAAGAAAGTTTTTATCTACCAAAGTGTTGATAATTCAGGAGCTGCTTTTAACACTGAAAACGAGCTGTTTAGGCTTTTTACAAGTTTGGGGTCAGTGGTGGAACTAGGCAAACAGCTTTTCCTTTATTACGTTTTGATTCAATTGATTTGGCTCAGTTCTAAAAACAGCTTTAACATTCTCAAGCCTCAAACTCTCCAAAGCATTAGACCCCAGAAGCATTCTTTAAATTAAAATTGATGTCTTTTAATTTTGTATTGACACTAAAGGCTTTACTGTCCTTTTTTCTATAAGCCAATGGGTTCTCACCTGTCCATGTTTCTTGTTTATTCTTCATGTAACTGTGAACATTATGCAAGAAGGTACACTACAAAATAGAAATCTTATACAGCACAATACAATAAAAAGAAAAATATGTCAATACATAAAGGATATGTGCAGTTGAAAAAAGCAGTTATGTGTATTTTTGTAACAGAGTAAAATTCAAATTAAAAACACTCAATCCACCTCACTTGATGACCTGTCACTCCTGTTTGGCCATTTACATCAGCATTACACCTGTCATCAGCATCATACCTGTCATAGCATCACACCTGTCATCAGCATCACACCTGTCATCAGCATCATACCTGTCATAGCATCACACCTGTCATCAGCATCACACCTGTCATCAGCATCATACCTGTCATAGCATCACACCTGTCATCAGCATCATACCTGTCATAGCATCACACCTGTCATCAGCATCACACCTGTCATCACACCTGTCATCAGCATCACACCTGTCATCAGCATCACACCTGTCATCACACCTGTCATCAGCATCACACCTGTCATCAGCATCACACCTGTCATCAGCATCATACCTGTTATAGCATCACACCTGTCATCAGCATCACACCTGTCATAGCATCACACCTGTCATCAGCATCATACCTGTCATCACACCTGTCATCACACCTGTCATCGCACCTGTCATCAGCTTCACACCTGACCAAAATTTGTCAAGTTATATATATATACCAAACCTTTCATTCTCTGCAGGCAATTTGACACTTTATTAGTCATTATATGATGTCTATAATATCAGTTATGTTTATGGAAAACATGACTGCCCATTCCTGTACATGTGATGACATAATGAAGGAAATCCTCCAGAAAGGAAAGAACACGACTATTCAACAAAGAAATAACATAACCAGTTTGATCAGCATGAGAGGTCCATCCTGTGTGTGTGCTAATTGTAGCAATTGTACTCTGTCATTTGTATAGATGTGCTAAAACATTTGCAATTCATTGAAAAGCATGAAAAACTGCAGTCTGTGCTGAACATGTATCCAGCAGCATTGAGATTTTTACATCTTTTTTTGAAAATATTAGCAATTTAAGAATTCAGCCAAAGCAATAAAAAAATTGTAAATTATTAAATCAGATGTAGCCAAGTAAAGACTGTAGTTTTGTTTTTGTTTTGGGTTGGTCATGTCTTTGAATAGTCAGCAAAGTATATATGAATATGCAACCTATATCTCAGGGAAATGTATTCACATATTGTCGTGGCTGGTAATATGACCCACCCATCATGACAACACTGCTGCGACACCTCTGAACACCCCACATAGCCCACGGCGAATGTCCAGCTCGCAAAGCTTTTCTCGACGTGAATAATTGATTTTGTTTACGGACTTGGGAGACAATGCGGCAGTCTCAGCAGTGCTCCACGCACTGATGAAATCTGCTAATTTGATTGGGAAATGAAGACAGCGGTGCCATCTGGACGTATCTTCACAAAGCCAGGAGATGCTAAATATAGACCTGCCACTCATTACTCCCAGTGACAGGCTTGGGAATGCTGCCAGGTTCAGCCAACGCCTCCTCTAACAAGCCCAGTGAAGTCTGGCACCTGTTCTAAATGGCTGTACAGTGTTCACGTTAAGCGGCCTGAGACGCTACCTCTTTTTTCTCTGCAACGACCAGATTTCTTCAATAACTGAGAGTATTTCCTTGTTGGCCATTTGTTACGCTGAAATATTGAAGATTGTGTTTGCTTAAGTTTGTAGACATGAAATTGTGCTATATAATTTCATGGCCCCAGCAAAAATCTGTAGTGGATGGGTCAGAAATAAAAGCTTTTCTGTAGGTACTTCAAATATTGTTCTGTCATGACAGAGTACCATAATCAGTTGAAAATAGACACCGGTAGGGCTATATTTCTCTCATACTCTGTACTATACTCTAGTATCATGGTAGTACTTCCCCATTAGATAAAATTAATATGTAAATGCTCGTATCTGTGTCAGAGTTCAGTGGAGAGATATTTTCAGCACCATGGACAGTTCCTTAGTTTCCCTCTGTCTTTTTCAGGAAATTGCATAGGCCCTACTGCAATGAACAACATGATATATGAGAAAATTCCTTTATACTTAACTGCATTTTAAGGGGTTCATAAAGAAAATACTAGATCCATTATATATGACAGGACCGAATTCCTTTAGAAAAACAATATCATTGTAACTTATTTTGTGTTCTATGGGTCAATGATAAAACCACTTTCAGGCCAAGCTAATGTGTGATTCAACAAGAAAGCACTTGCCACTTCACCACTAATGCATTATTATTCAATTAGTAGAAATAGTCAGGCCACAGTGCAGGTTGCATTGATTTAACATCATATCTCTTTAGGAATGATGTGTGCCAGAGTGATCTGGTTATCCTGCCCAAGTGACCTGTAAATTGATTAGCCTGTCAATTTGCTCGAGCATCACTGAAAGCATTAAAGTAAATCAATTATGGTAATGTGGCAGCAAGCATTCCATTTGAAGTAATAAGATGGCCAAAGATACAACTGTAAGATAACTTAAAATGGACGCTGCTGAATGCCTCCATCAATCTATGTGGACAACCATAGATATACAGGAGGTCTACTTATGCAAAATGTGTCAAATGCACAAGAAACTGATGTGTCAAATCATGAAACTGATCTCCATTTTGCACAGACATGCCCTGACCAGCATAAGTGAACAGTTTCTCAGAGGAAATTACATTATCACACTTAGGGGTGGTACGAGTAAGATGTCAATATTGGAATGGAGGTGAGAGGGCGCCTTTCATTCCCTTAATGTGGGACTACATGGGAAGAGGAGACAAAATCAAATTAGATAGTAGAAGCAATCAGCCTGAAACCTGCAATAGGCATTGTCTACAAGTAATTAACATATTCAGAGGTTTCAGCATCAATGTTTACCTGTTTGTTTGGACATTGCACATGTTTATTTACTGAAGAGAGGTGGATGTTAATGCGCGCTTATAAAATTTTTAGAAATTAACTGCCCATCATAAAAGCCTTTGACTGGTGATCAGATGAAGACATCCAGTCCTTACAGTTGTACATGAAACCAAATAACACATTTTGTCAGCGTTTTTAATCTCTGTACCTAATCAAACAATATTTTTGACAATTCCCAATGCAGCGTTATTCTGTCTTTCATAACATGTCTTTCAAATTAAAGGTAAAAATGTGGCTTCTGCAAACATTTGGACAGCCTAAGATTTGCAAAGGCTCAGATTTTTTTTTGACAGGGTCTCAGACCTTGATTAGCACATCAGGCCTGAAGCACATAATTAGGAACTGTCAGCTGAGTCAAATTTCCAAGCTTTATACGTTCTCTGGCTCCTTAAACCTTGTGCTAACACTTAGAAATCACAGGCTCCTGTAAGTAACTGTCTAAAGATATGAAAATGAAAGTAATCGATGGCCACAAGGCTGGGGAAGGCTGTAAGAAGATAGGTGGTTTCTATAGTGTAAAATGTTATTAAGAAATAGCAATTCAGGGGAAGTGTGGAGGTGAAGATGTGATGTGGAAGAATAAGAAAATTGTCAGAGAGATCTGCTCATGCTGGTATGAAAGGCAAATCTAAACCCCCATGTGGCTGTGAAGAACCTGCAAGAAGGTTCAGTCATGGGAGGTGGTGCAACGTCCACTGCGCAGCACTGCTTGCACAAACATCATCTTCATGGATGAAGATAAGTAGAAAACATTACCTGTGACCTCATCATAAGAATTAGAATTAAAAACAGAATATAATTCTTTGACCACAATCAAAGGTACATTTGGAGAAAAAAGAAATAACTGCATTTCATGAAAAGAACATTTGTCAGCTGTGAAACATGGGAGTTGATCTGTCCTGCTTCTGGGGTTTTGTTGGCACGGGTGGAGCTGGCAAATGGAAAAATGGATTCCACAGAACACAAGCAAATTCTGAAAGCAAGTGTTAATCTATGTGCTAAAAGACTGAAGCTGAAATGAAGATGGCATCTGATATTGATCCAAGTCGTACCTCAGAAATCCACCATGAAGTACCTGAAAAGACACAAGCCTGGAATGGGCCTCGTAGTCCCATGACCAAAAGATCATAGAACATTTGTGGAAGACTATAACAGACAATGTGTGCAAAGTGATCGTAGCATATTTCAGATCTAGATACCATTTGTGAAGAAGAGTGGGGGAAAATTCAAATGCAAGGACTCGAATACATTTCATGTTTGTAAGCTATGATTTCTACCAAACATGCACAGGCCATGTTTGATGATTTGAATATTACACTGTTTTATGTTATGAAAAAAGTTGTGTATTTAGCTACAGAGCCTGTGTTTACTTCTTTTCAATACAAAAAGGACAGATTGTGTCATTTGGCCAAAGATACCATAAACGCTTGCATACATATATTACTAGTCTGAGTAGAGTGTAAATAATTATTACATTTGAGTCCAAGCACACCAGAGCAAAGGCTCTTTGTTTATATTTTACAATCATGAAAAAATGAAACGTACCTTTTCGCCTTGCTAAGA
This sequence comes from Brachyhypopomus gauderio, assembly GCF_052324685.1. Taxonomy (NCBI): domain Eukaryota; kingdom Metazoa; phylum Chordata; class Actinopteri; order Gymnotiformes; family Hypopomidae; genus Brachyhypopomus; species Brachyhypopomus gauderio. Next base: position 181,390 of record NW_027506981.1, on the reverse strand, counting down.
CTAGTTTTTTAGTTTTTGTTGTTTATAGAAAAAACATTCAGCTAAACATTATACAACTGCTATTCATCCTTGAACCCAGTCATGAACAATGGGAAATGCAAAACAGTGTCACCACAAATCGGCACAGGTATTACTCATAATAAATTTCAATAGAAAAAACACACTGCCACCAGTCAGTTCATCCAGCTAGTGTCTGGTTGCCATGACCAAACGAAGTATGTTGATACAAAGCAAAATCTTGATCATCCAGATGCAGATATGAAGTCTTTTATTATTGCACAGCGGCAGTTTCTCTTATGTCTAACTCTGGTCAAGCTGCATAAATCTGAAGAGCCCATGCAAACAACTGCAGTGTCTTGTAATAAAAGATGTAGTGGTATTAAAACCTGCAGCAAATACACAAGGAGGTTTCAGACAGAGGTCCCTCCTCAACACTTACAGCGTTGAAGGACCTCTGTCTGTAACCTCCTACTTCTCTGGGAAACCTTGTACTTCACTGGAATTCTCTCTCTCTCTCTCTCTCTCTCTCTCTCTCTTTCTTTAAAAAGCTTTGAGACCTTCAGTGGACATTGAGATGCCAACCACTGATCATAAGTAAAATAAGCCTGAACATAATTAACAACATTACCACTTCCATAACAACCAGAACTGATTAAGGAGTTCACATCACAAAATCTAAGGGCAAACTTAAAAGCTGATTCATCTAGCAAAAAAAAATGTAATCTCCTCCTTGAAAATTCTTTTTTAGAGCCCGAATAGAACAAGATGTATTTACACGATGCACATACATGCCACATTTTGGTGGATGAAAAAGTATAATTACCATTAGTGCCTATTATCACCCTGTGAACATTAGGGAACAGTGATTTACAAATATTAGTGTGTTCATCATGTTAACAGCATTCAGTGTCAGTACTCATGGACTTAATAACACAGAGAGTATCACAAAGTAGTACAGGCACCATAACCTTTACCATTACCATTATCTTCCAAACCCAGCACCAGACTGCCTCCTTGCTTTGATCCGCCCTGCACAAGATCCCTGTTGGAGATCCGTTGCGTTAGAAGAGCGGCAGATGCTGGATCGGCCCATGACGTTGACTTGCAGGTCCCCCTCATGAGACACGGTGACCCTGGTTCGTCACAGTTGCCTCCTGCGTTCCAGCCGCTTTGTCGACGCCGAGCGAGGTGAGGTCCTGCAAGCGTGGGACATGACAAACCGTTTAACACTCAGCCCGGCAGGTCCGCAGCCCGGCCCAGGCCTGGAAAGTGAAGGGAGAAGTTGTGGTTTGAAATGAAATGGGGCCTCTCGACAACACGGAGTGAGGAATATGTTATTGGTGGCCTCCGGATAACTTTCGTCCACTACCGTGGCCACATCTTTAGTGCTGCCTAGCTTGGTTACAGATGATCACCAGTGCTATGAGAAATGGTCCTTGTTAAATCAGATAGGCTGATATTTCTCCATGTTTTGGGGGGTTGGGGTAGGAGAAAGTACCACTGGCTTTATCTTGCAGTCTTGCAGTTAATTCTCTATTGCACTTCTGACATAGTACCTCTCCACATTTCTGATTGGTCCCTCAGGGCCTGGAGTATGTTTCTTCAGCAGGACTGGCCAAAGTAGTGGATGACAAATAGCTTGAAGTTGCAGCTTCCTTGCATGCATGCTCTTACAGCCATTAACCACCCAATTATTTTGAAGTTTGCATCTGAAAGTGCAATCACTGGTAGAGTATTATCTACTGAGAGTGATAGCCAGCACTTTTCTTTCATGGGGTCCCCAATTTGGCAGAGAGATTGGTGCTGACTGTTCATCCTTGCTCATTTTTTTTTCTTTGTGATTATCACATTCTACATTCATGCTGCCTTTTGAGCACTTTAGGCTATGAGGAATTGGCTTCAAAAAGAAGCAAGGCAGTCTTGTACATCCTGCCAGTTCGTCCCAACACATCACTCAGCTGAGACATTGGATTTCTGGCCAAGTTTGATGTGCTCTCTGTTTGATTGATGGGGAAAGCTGATGTTCTGAACCATTAGAGGTGATAGAGAGAGGGAGAGAGAGAGAGAGAGAGAGAGAGAGAGAGAGAGAGAGAAATAGTTCATGCCATTTGTCTTTTCCACACTATGGTTGTGCTTGTTGCAACTGTCAAGAGACGGTAAACCTTGGATTATTTGTGGAGCGGAAACCTCAGATGTCCTGTGGACAAGACATGAGTCTCTCATGGAGCAAATTACCACAGCTGTGCAGATGCCCTTGGCGAGCGAGAATGGAAATGCAGAGAAGGAGGAGCCTGGATGAAAATAAATAACAGCAGTGACTGAGTTCACGATATTTACTGTTAATGTCTCTCACGTGAGAAGAACTGCAACGAAGAATAGAGGGAAATGTAGTTCAGTGCCACAATGGTGCTTACGTTGGATAACTGCCCTCACAGATAGGTTTGGATGTGTTCCTCATGAACCTGCGTTTCTGCTCACACTGTTGAGTGTCATTATATGCTCTACTCCCACCCTAAACGTGGTGGTCATTTTTTTGTACTTTCGTTCTACCGCATTTAACTAACATCACCCCCAAAATGCGTACTCTGAATACTGAACTCTCTGCAAAACAGATCTGCAAACTCCAACTTATATACCCACAGAGAGACGTCATAACTGTTGGGCTCATTATTACTTTCTCATCGGATCATTAGCTCGTTGTTGGGGCTTTCGGTAATGCAGATTACACTTAGGCGGTGTGTCTCAGAAGGGAAGGGTGCTCTTAATGACACAACTCTCCCGGGTGGGAGATCACATTGTCACATTTGGAATCAATCCAGCATCGCTGTATTTGTTCCACACCCCTCAGCCCACGTCCTCTCCTGGCTTCCCATCACCGCCTCCTTCTCCTCCTGCTCCTCACCTCCCTCAGGAGTTGTACGCATGAGTGGGCATCCCCAACACACACACACACACACACACTGCTCTGCATGCATGGCTGACACTCAACTAAGGAGCCCCAAAATGTTTCCCGAGCAGGAAATCACCCGCGGTGGCTCTTTGCACTAGTGTCGTTCCCGCTCTGTGGCTCTGCACAAGCTCACAGCGCCCGTCCTGGTCGGCCTTGGTATGCCAGGCATGACTAGCCGATTACTTGGCCACTTTGTGTCCAGATGTCACATGAATTCGCCCCTCAGCAAAGAAAAAAAAAGCATTCGGCTAAGATAATATTTGCTAGGGTCCCATGAGGCACAGTTCTGAGTATATATCTGAGCATTCTGGTGGGAAATAATGGCTTAAAGATTTGCACATCATCATGATTCTCTGTGAAATCTGTATTGCTGGCTGCACCCGAAGTGTCTGTGAGGATGTCTTAATTTGTCAGAATGTTTTTGATCCTTAAAGTAGGCAATGATATTTTCACTTTATCTGCAAGTTAAAGAGAGCAGCTTTTTATTTAGCTTGTGCATGTAAGAAAGACAGAGAGAAAGAGATAGAGATTCTGCAGTTAAGATGCATTCACAGGGAGCTTTTTTCATATACAGATACATTTTATATGATTGAGATCTTTTGATGTTTTCATATTTTTTCTTGAGAAACTATTCTAACTGATAACTTACCTGAAAAGTTGCAATATCTTTGCTGGACGGATTTATATTTCCACCTTTTGTTGATCAGAACAGAGACATAGCCTTTTGTAAAGAACATTCTTATCTAGATCTCACGTCCTTGTCTCTGAAGCTCTACACAAGTAAATTGGTTTGTGTCAGAGCTTTTGTGCTATTCACACTAACATGATACATCTGCGATGTAACAGCAGTTTTCCCCCTGTGAAAGAAGAGGCCGATCTCTTTACCCCGCATTACAGAAAGACCGTCAGCTTTTCTGCCCAGATTCCATCTCCTTCGCCAGAATTGATGTGAGCTCTCCTGAGACATATCCAAGCACCAATTCTCACCATTCTCACACTTCCCCAATCTCCACTCCCACTATTCAAGCAAATAAAGCAAACAGTCAGCAAACGTCCAGGGAAAGTAATGGAAGCAACTCTGCACGCACCACATTCTCTTACTTTCATTCTGTTCTCTATTTCATCACAGCGACAGAGGGGTGGGGGGGTGTAACCAGGGGATATGCTGAACAAATACTGCACACAGCAACAGCAACATCTTCTGGTGAATCATGTAACCCACTGGCCATGAGAATTACTGATTCGGGGAGATGACATGCAGAAATACGACCGTCTACAGGAATCATGGGCAAATTCCAAAATCCTAATTTGTTTGTGCCAATCATAAATTACGCTACAGGCCTGAGCTTTCATTATAACACTTGTGTTTGCTGAAATTAGCTAGTATGAGTGGCAAATCACAGGCAGGGCATTAACATTCCAAGCACAATGACATAATCATGTAAGGTGGGGTGATTGAGGTGAGGTGGGGTGATTGAGGTGAGGTGGGGTGATTCAGGTGAGGTGGGGTGATTGAGGTGAGGTATAGCAGTAACAGTCATTTGGAGCACACTGCATCCTGTACAGTAATAGTGTAATAGTGCAGTAGTGTAATAATGTAATAGTTGTTTATGGTGTCGTATCTACTGCCCTTTCACAAGCAACATCACTGATTAATAGTCAGTATGCATTTATAGTACTACACACTCTACTACACAAGTTTCCTACTTAAACACTCTTATACCTTTTAGTTCTTAATCAAAGAAAGCATTCCAGTGTCTAATATTTCTTAGAACCTTATTCTTGATTTAAGCTCAATTCTAACCTATATTATTACATAAAAAGCCTTCAAGGTAGCTACACTCACTCATATGACTACATAGACCTTGAGTGTGGGCGAGACCTTTCAGAACTGTGTTTTTGTAGCATAAGGACGGCTGAAGTCAGATTGAGTAGTGGTAGCACCCTTGGGCACTGGGGTCGCTTGTGGCTTGAATCAGTGTCAAAGTGTGTTCTCCTGCTGCTTAGGCACCCAGACATCCTAATATGTTGCCAAAGGATAACCACAATTTTGGACACACACACACACACACACACACAGACAGACACACACACACACACACACATCCCATCTAGCAGCTGGCTCAAGCCAGGGCTAAGCTTCGCTCTTAGCAATGCAATCAGCTAGAGCTAGCGCTAATCGTGACATGATCTGGGGACATCTCCCAAATTGTGCATCAGTAGAGGTCACAGTCACATTTCACATGAAGCCCAGAGTGATCTAAAGGTCCTGCTGGCCTTTGGCTGTCCTTTAATGCACTGGCTATGCAAGACCATGCTGGTTTTTTTTCTCTCGCTAACAGCTACTGCTCTATGAGTCAGATGTCCAAGAGGAAGTTGAACACCCACCAGACATGTCCCCCCCTTATGAATAATAAGCAGTGTTCTGGCGCACCCATGTATAAATGAATGCCATGTGTCATTATTTTAGGTTAGCTTCATTACTGAAAACTATGTCAGCACCACGAGTGTTGCCTAGGCACTGAAGTGTCAGAGAGACGCTACCATCCCTCTGCTCAGTGCTCTTTCCAACTGCCCTAGGCAACCGAGCAGTGTGGCACATCAGGCCAACTACGCTAAGCTAGCGGGGACATGAATGGTGGAGGTGCACAGTGAATCAGAGAATACACCAATACTTCAGTGTTCCCCTGGCCTCACTCCTCAGAGATTTCTGCGGTGTTCTGCAGATCTCCAAACATTTGGATGGGCTCAATATATACCTGGCACAGTGCGTTAGAAACATGTCAACAAGCAAAAAAGGTACAGACCATGGGAACGATTTATCTATATTAACAACACTCTGTTTCATATTTGACTTCCAACGTATGGTATATGAATGGTGACCATAAGTTAAAACTACATTTTCAATGCATTCAACTACTTCACGGTAGAAATCCAGGAGTGAAGTATTGTCTTCAGCCAACCTTCATTTTGTTCTGTCTGAAGAACTTTCTGACATGGCAAAGAACCCACAGTACCAAAGTACATCATTTTTAGTTCACTTTGGAAAATTTTTCTTTTCTTCATGAGCTAAGCAATTCAGACACATTTTTTTGAGATGTTTTGTTCTTTCATCCATCTAAGTGACTAAATAACTTCTATTTATATAACGATTAGGAGGCAGAAGGCTGCATTTGCAGTGTTGTTTATCAGTGCAAATCCACAACTCAGCGCCATTGGAGCAGGTAGGGGTCAAAAACAGGCAGGCGAATAAATCATAGGACAAGCCAAAAGCAGAAACAGAAAAACAGGCAGACAATATTGAAATCAGATGAAACAGACACAGCAAATGCAAAGTGAACTGCAAAGTGCTAATATCACGGTGCATATAGGTGCATCAATTTGTCAGTGAGTTTTCAATGTGTTGTTATCTTTGGGTAGCTCCAGACTTGAGGGATATCTGGTCAATTGAGAGTTGACTTGCTTGACTGTATTAAACAACCAGAAAAAGACCTTTCTAAAAGAAAGTGGTCATCTCTGCCTATTATTTTACATGTGTACACATCTCACTTCTGACAACATCTGTAGCAAAGGCAGAGGGTAGGGCAGCCACCACACCTGGCCTCAAACCCAACAAATGCATGCTTTGACCACCGGACCATACTGACCCATACAGACCCACTCTGACCACCGGACCATACTGACCCATACAGACCTACTCTGACCACCGGACCATACTGACCGATACAGACCCACTCTGACCACCGGACCATACTGACCGATACAGACCTACTCTGACCACCAGACCATACTGACTGATACAGACCTACTCTGACCACCGGACCATACTGACCCATACAGAATCGCTCTGACCACCAGACCATACTGACCCATACAGACCCGCTCTGACCACCAGACCATACTGACCCATACAGACCCGCTCTGACCAACAGACCACACTCCCTGGTGGCCCCCCTGAGTGAAGGTCTCTGTACATAAAAGGGTAGGCTATGTGCTAATCACGCATGTCTTCGTGGGGACGGACTTTTGAGAAACGTTTGGATGGAGAAGTGGCACTAGAAGGAGGAGGTGGGCCTCCTTTGCTGGCTAAGTATGGCAAATTCTTTTGATTACAGCAGTTTTAAATGAAAAGAAAATGTGAAATTCGTGAAAGGTAAGTGGTTTATTGTTCTACTCTTACATGTCAAAATGTCCAAAGAAAAATCCTGAGGCCAGACATTTATAATGAGACCTGTCATGAACTTGACTCACATCGTTCCCAAGAATAGACATTAAATATATCACAAATGACAGAGCTCGTGTTCTAGTTCTAGTGTGCCATTTCACATGAGCGCACATGCAAACAACTGAACTGATCCTGAATCAGTCACTGGGGTGCACTGTTCAGAAACTGCTGTAGGCTCAGTTCCCATACCAGTGCCACGCTTCAGGCCTACTTATGGCACTGGCTCACTATTAAGTTGGTCTGTTACCATTACACTTTGGTTCATAATTGTGTGTGTGTGTGTGTGTGTGTGTGTGTCGGTGCAGTCCTCAATATGACCCCTGCCATTTCCCTGCCTTTCTCTCCCGCTAGAGCTGTTGGGAATGTATCTGAGTTCAGCAGTAAGTGGCGTTTGTGTGAGCAGCAACCATCACATGGCAGGCCTTTCATCACTACACACTACTGAATTTATGTTCAGAACTGAGCTTCTTCAGAACGTCCACCCCACCCACCCACGAACTCTGTTCCACGTGGACGAGCATGCAGATAACAGATTGCAGCGTGTTTTGGTATAACTAGATACAGACCTCTCATCACTGCTCACACGTACACACACACACACACACACACACACACACACACACAAACATACATTCTCTTCCGACCATGATGGTGAACACAATGAAGGCTACATACGGACATGCACGGGGTGTTACAACAGAGGATCACAGCATTGCTCAGCATTTGTGTTCCTCATAAAGTCACATCTCCCTATCCAAATAAGTTTGTGTCTCCATTTCCCTCAGAATCGTCCGCTTGACAAACGTCCCTTTTTCTCAGAAGGAACACAACAGGGAGACTGTCTCTGTAGCACGGGCAGCATAACAGCCCACAGCCGGTACCAGCCCTTCTCCCGCTGGGCTGCCTCATCACACGTTGTGGTGGTGGGAGAGCAGGGAGTGTTGTGCATTTGGGTTTGGGGGGATGGATCTCACACAAACTGGGGCGGTTAGATAAGGACTGGCGAACGGCAGGAGCACTGCTTGCAGGAGTTCAGATCAGAGGGATGGTGAGGAGTTGAGGGGGAAAAAAACACAATTGGCTCGACAGACATCCCCAAGACTGCAGGATGTGTGTGTGTGTGTGTGGGTGTTTGTGTGTGTGTGTTTAGGTGGTGGTGATGGGATGGTGGGGGGGGGGAGGGTGTTGTAGCATCTGATCTCTTTCCCAGTGACTCTTTCCAACTTTTCGACTTCACCCTCCTAGCAGTCCAAAACTCCTGTCAGAAGCAATTTGACAGAACAGTTTGGTTTTTTGAAGCCACCACACTGTCAGTAGGGACTGGCTTACAGAAAAATGGAGGGACGTGATGGAATTCAGTAATATATTGATTTCAATTACCTCTTCAAGGCTTGAAGTCATTTAAACAAAACATGTTTTTTGTGCTGGAAATGTGAAGCAACTGTGAACTTCTAATTCAGATTTATGTTCGGTTTCCCGTTACGTGCCGCTAATCTGCAGTTGTGGCGTATCCTTGGGCATCCCTTCATTGATCCTCCAAGGTTAAAACTGAAGCATGCAAGGACTGAGATGATTCAAATTGGTTTACAGTGTGTTCGAAGGCTAACAGCAAAATCAAAGACAAAGCAAGGCAAAATACTGAAACAATCCTTCCACTGCGTGTGTCCCTGAGGGGAAGCAGTTAGCTACAAAATTATTAACCGTCATAGTCTTGAAAGAGGCGTAACTTACAACCTACAGAATGACAAAATATTTAAAAAGAACAGCCTAACTAGTAAATATGTTTAAAGCAAGACCAAATTTAATTTAATTGTACCTTTATTCAAGGGTCTTTGGGATGTACAGTAAACATGCTATGCTACATCTCCAGCACCTAATGTATTACAGCCAGTGCTATTGATGTATTACTGCTATTACCGAGAATGTGCTCCAATTATACAGCCAGGCAAATGCACCCATCAATAATATACCAACAAGTAAATAACCCAGCCTTTCTTAAAGTGAACGCGCCTTCAAAGGCTAACAACAACGAAAGCTAATCACGAACAGTAAGGAGCGCAATGCTAACACGCTCCTAGTCACTGTAATACGTAATTAGCCACATTAGCTTGCTGGTCTGAACCGTCTTATCCTACATCCTCGGGCGAGCAGGAGGCGGTGGTCCGGTCTCCTTGTCTGGCTCCATCGCCACAGGAGCAGACGGACTGCTCGGGACGCTTCCGTTCCGCTGTATTGCTTTTAATTTGTCGGAAAGCGCCCGATACAGCAGAACATCTTTTATTTATTCGCTTGGTAAAGCCTCTATCAAATGAACCACTGAACCCGAGAATAGCCTTCCAGACAATCTTACCGCCCGCGCTCTCTAATATTCATTTTTATGATGCCACTTCGCTCCTGTCGGCTAGCGCTGAACAGACTGCCAAACACGAAGACCTAGAGAAGCAAAATACAAAGTGTTTTGTGTTTTAATGGTCATACTTGTCCGTCTTCCTCAAGTGTTATCTTGCAACCATACAAGTCGTCTTGCCGCCATTAAATAATATAAAATATACATTGATTTTGTTGGTCTACAAATAATTCGTAATTTTGAGATTCCCATCAACATTAAGTAGATGTAAAAATCCCATTAACAAACCAACAGAACGTACGATAAAGAGCAAGAAATTAACCTGTCATCCCTGCAGGAAGTTGCAGGAAAACATCACTTGAACGCATCGTTTACATGTACCCACGGGCGTGGTAGTGGGGAGAAAAGTGGACCTGACTACCCAGGGCCCGAGTAGGGAGAGGGGCCCATTTTGCTCATGTGCCTCATTTACTGGCATTTATAGGGGCCCACTGACATTGAGAGTGTACAGGGCCCAGAATTTGCTGCAACGATCCTGCATGTACCTCTACGCAGGTGTGTGCAAAAGTTGTGAGCGACACTGGCAAGCGAGCTCTTTGAACACCAGTTTCATTTGTGATGGAATGCCGCATCTTACAAAGGGAACACCAGGCATCAGCACACTAATAGAAAATCAATACTATTCAATACTAAATATGTAGTATGCTTTGTATTTGGTATTTTGGAGAAAGCCACATAGGCTAATGGCAAAAATAAATTCATGTTAGTAAAGTAATAATGGAGCAGACAAATGATCAATAGCAAGAAATGCGTGACAGCATTTTGTGCAGGAGTAATCAAAGAAACACTGGGCCTTTTACTAAATAAACAACGCACAAATGTACAGTTCTTATAATGATATTTATGTACTGGAAATGGTGTATAGTTGAATCATATTTACAATAGCAAGAGAACATTTTGATTAATGCAAAATGCTGGTCACTTGTTTGTGATGATAGAATGCACCTGGATTTTTGTAAAGTTCTCAAATGAACAAGTGTCATCTTTCTGGTTTTAGTGCTCCTCTCCGTGCAACACACAATTGCAAACTGAAAGCATCTGAGAGGTGTATGCCAATGAATAACCAGGCTAAGGAGCTCCTGTCATGATGACCTATATGCTTCAGCCTACTTACTGGTCGCATCCTAGTGTAATAAATTCACAGTGGTACCCATTTTCACCCGTCAGGAGGCAGTTCCTTTGTCGGACAACCACTACCAATGACGTTTTGCATGTAAATGAAACTATTCACTTTGGCTTCATTACATGTCTGTAAAGGCCTAGCATTCTTTGCGATGGCAACCCATATAGGCTATCTGTTTAGATAATACTGGGGGTTTGTTACTGTTGCTTCTTTGTTAATGAGGTGTCCACACTTGAGAAAACAAACAACAGTAATATGATAAGGCTAGCTGAGTAACTCCAAATCTCTAGAACATCACGAACAAAACGAGGGTTCGAACGCAGGCAGCCCCAAACCCAGACGAAGTTTGCAGCCAGACGGTCCCAAAGCCTGCCTCACTGCATTTTTAGGCAATGCGATCAGACCGACCCTATGATCACATTTTAGAACCATAGCCATGGGAAAGTAAGCACAAAACCCAGTGCTGCCTGTCTCCCATTTATACACTAGCTTGTGACTTATGAGGTGGTTAAGTTCTCTCATACCACAAGAAGCGTCACATTTTTTGCGTGTTAATAATGCTGTGCAAGATACAGAAATAGGCAGGGAGAGGCATCACGCCTCTGAAAGAGGCAATCAAGGCTTAGTGGCCCACCAAGATATACTGATGTGGATTGAAGTAGATTCATTTATCCTTCTCCCTCTCCTTCTCCATCTCTCTCTCCCTCTCCTTCTCCTTCTCCCTCTCCCTCTCATTCTGCCTCTCATTTTGCCTCTCGTTTTCCTTCTCCTTCTCCCTCTCTCTCCTTCTCCTTCTTCCTCTTCTTCTCCTTCTCCCTTTCCTTCTCCCTCTCTCTCTCTCCTTCTCCCTCTCTCTCTCTCCTTCTCCCCTCTCTCTCCTTCTCCTCTCCCTCTCCTCTCTCTCCTTCTCCTTCCTCGTCTTCTTCTTCTTCTTCTTGCCCTGACTCAGCTGTCTAAAGTTGTTAGAGTGAAGTGAAATGGTTCGATCCCTATTGTTCCATTTAGAGAAGTAGCTGATAGCTATGTAGCATTTTCAGGGTAGCATTTGCTCACAGATAGCATCTCTGTTCACTTGAAAGGCAGTATAAAACTTTTAATGTACTATTTTTTGGACAAAATTGAAGGCAGCATCACACATGTCCAGCCAAAATACTTATAGGCCAGTCTCAGATGTCTTCTTTGCAACTAAATATTTTCTTATATTTTGTTCAAGTAAGACCAAAAAAGACCAAAATGCCAAATGTTAATAAAGGCAGTTGTCAAAAACCTGTCACAAAGACAGGTCAGTGATTATTCTCAGGGGAAGAATTCCCATAATTCTGTTCAAAACACCATTGTCATAAAATTGGGGGGGGGGGGGGGGGGGGGGGGGGGGGGGGGATGATGGCTATTGCTTCAACTACTATGCATTAAAATTGTTTTTTAAATGTTAATTGTTGTTTAGGTTGATAAATATTTTATCAGTAATAATAATGGAAATTCACTTAAATGGATGCATTTAACTAACATTGTGACACCTGACAACTTGCATATGAAATCTGGTAGTGAGAACTGACTAACAGAGGAAGCAGCAAGAGTTACCACACTGTTACAGCATTAAAGCATGCACCTGTACTGACATACAGCTAACCTATTACTGTAATTCAGCATCTCATAACTCCGTTTTTATTTGATCTTGTAATGAATTACTTCATAAGAGCTGTTTTCTATATACAGTCAAATCTACACTCTTATATAATTATTGTTAAATAATGATACTGTACTGTTGCAGCATGAAAAATTACCAAAAGTTAGCAAATTGTAAAAGAATGAAATATAGCATTCCTTATTTTTCTATATTGAAGACAACAACTTTACTAGCAGCAGCTAGCTGAACGGTCTTCAAGGTAGCTGGTTAGCTAACTGTTGATTCAGTGTTGTGTAGAAGCTTGTTGCTAGCTAGTTACCTAGCTAATTGTTTAAAATAGCTACAATTTGAAGACACAGGGCCCAACATATGTATAGTTTGTTATCTGTTTATTTTAAATCATGGTAGATTATCAAGTATCCACACTTTCAGATATGGGCCTTGTTAACAAGTGTCACAGAATTTGAAGAACACAGAACATGTTGAAACTGAAGTGCTCCAGCTACAATGCCTGAGATTTCTTTGCAGTTAAGATTCTACACCACAGGCCAGATGTCTTGTAAGGAGACACAATGTGTGTATATAAGATATCTTTCATAGTCTTGGAATGTATAGTTTCCTAGATCTGACTCAGGATCAGGGTTGAACTGCAACAAAGCACATCTGCCATCGAAAACACTCTTTGCCACTCGAGCATGAATGTGATGGATTCTTGTTTGTAGTCATTTGTTTGTTTGTTTGTTGGCATGGTGAGAGTTGTTAGGGGGATTTTTTGTATTATTTTAGGATTACCTATTGCCCTACATCAGTGGACGTATTTAGTCCAAACTGAATTCTGTGTTGAGTCCTTTATGGCCAGCGTATGCCGAGCAGCAGGAAACTGAGCCAGGTGAACAGAGCCGAGGGTAAAAGCGCCAGGCTGGGGTCGTCTGCCAAGAGCTTCGTGGTGGCACCGTGCCTCTCCACCTCTACCACACGCCCTCAGTCCTCCCACCTGTCTCCATCCTGCTCCACCACCCTTAGGGAGGGCCTCCAACACTGTCTTCTATCTGCAGCCTGCACCTGTCCCCGTTCCCCAGGCCCTCTCCATCTCCTCTCTCCAGTCGGAAACCAAAGACGCCGTCACCAGCGTGACGGAGACCCAGAGATCTGAAGGCCTCTCTCGCCATCCTGGTCTCGTTTACCCGAGCAGACGACTGAGCAGGAAGCGTGAAGCCAGCATTAGCGCATTTATGCAGAACGGGCAAGCAACCGTGTTTAGGGTCTGCAGACCACCGAAGCATCGGATAGATGCACCAGTCACGCTGGCATCGCCAATTCCCAGAGTGCATTGCAGTGGATTTTTGAAATTCCTCCCGCCCCTTTCCGCCTCACCTGCACGGCCCCCGCTCTTGTGTGCCCGCCCACGCCCACCTCTGCTGCGTCTATCTTTCTTTCCTTCTCCTTTCTCACATCCACGCATGATGTGATTTGCGATGGCGGTAGACGTTATTAAATGCATCCGTGGGATGTAAAAAAATATTCGGGGCGTGAACGTAGCGCCGCCGACTGCGATTGCCTGGAGTTAGCTGCGACGCGGAAACGATGCAATGAGAACTCCTCGTCGTAATGGAGCGAATAAATCTCGGAGAGGAATCAAAGGCGTATATACTCCCGAAACCATGGCAATGGGTGGGGGGCAGCAGGATGCAGCCTGCTTTGATGGAGTGACTCCGGGGGGCTTGTAGGGGGGCTGAAAGGCCCCATTTAAACTACAGTAGTTTTTAGGGGTAATAATTTAGAAACACCATTTGTAAAAAAAAAAATGTAAACTTGATGCATGGTGCCATAAACCCAATTTTAACCTGCATGTGTGCAGCGTCAAGAACACACTATAAATGTGCAGCACTGCATGGCCTCAATGTCGTCAGCTCGCTTCACTCTATAGACTTTGCAGATCGAAACTTTAAGCTCAACCTTGGATCTTGTCATGCATTATGTCACCTCCATGATGGTCGCAGTGACCTGTTGTTCAGGTCTGGTCACTTGCGTAGAGGGGAATGACACGGGAAGCAGAAGGCTGAATTAGAGAAGACAAGGCTGTTAGTCTTGAATAGGGCGTAAACTTGACTTTCTGGGGTCAAAAATCACAGAACGTGCCTGAAAAGGATACTGAGGACAAAAGAACAAATCTTTTCTTTCTGTCTCTGTTTGCCCTTGCAATCTACAAAGGGTATTTAGAGGACAGACAGTGTGTTCGTTTGTATTGTCTGAGCCTAAAAGTTCTTCCATGTATTTCCGAGGTGGTAATTAAACACCGTCAGCCTCTGGGACGTCGGTCAAGGCGTCAGGCCCCCTGCCAGCAATGCATCCTGGGAGCAAGCCCTTGACCCCTACAGCCTTCAATTACACGCAAACACACTTACCTCTGTACGCAGAAACACACACTCCTCACTCACTTCTTTCTCCCACTCTCTTTGCCTCCCTAGCTTCCCAGACGCAACAGAAGAAAAAACACTCACATTCAGTCACACCCCCCCACCACTCACACACACACACACACACACACACACACACACACACACACACACACACACACACAGATTTATAGAGGGTTACACATTCCATTCCGGTCCCCTTCGCACTCTATAAAAGGTGCCTCGTGCCAGGCGTAATAAACAGTAGGCTGATGCGCGGGAGAGAGAGGCCTCTCATCTCACACTAAAATAAATTTCTCTCTCTCCCGCTCTCTCCCTCTCTCTCTCCTTCACTGTCCCGCTCCCTCATTCTCCCTCTCCCTCTCTCCCGCTCTATAAGCTCTTGCAGTATTAACCTGTCTGCTCGCTCACATCCATAGGATGAGCGTGTGTAAATCAGCGCAGTGGGGTCGGTTGCTCTTAGGCGTCACGGCCTGCCCTGATACAAAACAGCCTAACTTTTATTGCCCATCATTTGCTGGTCCATCAAGAAGTGGTCTCCACGCTTTTAGAGGGGTTTTGTTAAAGACGTCCTCTGGTGCCTGGGACATGGATTGTTTAGTGTTCTCTTCCAAAGGACAACTCCTGAAGTCCTTGATGGCCTTGGTGTGGGAGGCTGTTGTGCACCTATGACCCTTATCTGAAACATTGAATATATATATATACACACACACACACACACACACACACGTTGTTTTGGGAGACAGGGTGGGGGGATACCCGCATCAAAGCAAAGTCCAGGGATGAGTTTGTGGTGCATTAACGTGAGCTTTTACTGCCCCCCTGTGGAAAGAAATATGATAGTCCTTAAATTGTTCTGTTCCGCATCAGTATTGCTTTCATTATGTAATTTCATTATGTTCATTATTTTATTAGCCAAGGTACAAGATTATTTTGAACAACAAAAGCTTTGCTACATTTGAAATATTTATGTACAACAATTAAGCTATGGATAATTTACACAGCTATTTCTAAGTATGATTTCATATTATATAGGCCTATATATAAAATAATTTTAGGCTCTCTCCTGAAAAAAACATTGCAAAATTTAGATTTCAAATACGTGCATACATATACTGTCACGAGGCTTTTGATGATCACTATTAGGCTGCCTTTGGTAATGTGGGAGAGGTTAAAACGTACGATACCCGCAGAGGATCCTTTCAAACTCCCAGCCGCTGAAACAAAGGTTTGTCAAAGGGAATAACCTTGACTGGGCCGATGGGAAAGACAGCGTGAATTACGCTGTCTAGTGCCGCGAGCACCAGGGCCGGGCGCAGCACTTTGCCGTGATCAACCTGTCACCTACGCCTCCTTTCCCAAGAAAAATGTCCCCCTTCCTCCGACTGCCTGGGAAATGTATTACATCAATACAGAGGTGTTTTGCAAATCTAATGCAATGCACAGATCCATGCCTGGATTAAAATATATGGATAGCGAAGTTCCTCATGGTGAATCATATACACTCGTGACCATACTATAATATGAATGTGATTTGTGGATGCATATTAAAACATGGAATGAAATGAAAGTCGCAGAAAAGAATTATTATGTGGTCATCCAAGGGGTGCATTAATATTTAACCTGTTTTAATACACTTCATTTATTTTGCTGTTATACGCCATGCGACATTGTCCTGCAGAAGTCCATTGAGGTAAAGAAATCTAGACCTATTCTTATGTTACCTAATTACCTTAGATCCTTCTTCCATCTATACTTTACTGTGACTCCACATATAGAAATAGATTAATTATCCATGTGCTTCTACCATCCGTACCACAGCTAACAAAGGTGGAATGACCAAACCCAACTACGAACCCGTTGGATTCTTCTTTTTCATACTGCCGCCCTTTCTCACAAATGGGGACAGCAGTTTTGGGTTGCGTTGAGCAGCAGAGTTGTGCTCTACTGGGTTTATTTCCAAAAGCATCACGCAAGCTTAATATTCAGAGTTTACCATAACTAATGAAATAAATCCTCAAGTCAAAAGCTGTGAGGAAGAGTGAGACGTCCTCCCATTTTCGCATGACGAAGAAACTCAGGCTGGACAATTTGCTTATAAATTATGTAGCACTCTTATTAGTGTACAATGCCACTGTTTCACTGTAACACTGTTTCACTCCACCACAGCAGTTCAAGGAAACCAGAAAGGACTGTTGTCTCGAAATTCAAGTCTGAATCCACACACTCCTTTGTAAACGGCAGCAATGTATAGAAGGCGTTCTCCACGGCTGCTCCTCTGTAGAGGAACTTCAAAGCCACTGGGATTTAGGTTCGAACCCTAGCTGTGCAATGCGCAGTGACTAAAGATCCCTTAGAGTAGAGCCGACTGCCGAAAGAGAGCAACCTTTCGAGGAGGAGCGTCACAACACTGACGCTCCTGAAGATACTCTACAATACTCATTTGCGCATTCACCATAAGAGATTCGTTTTGAAAATGCCTAATTAAAGTGAAAGAAAATAATGACATGGGGAAAAGATTCTTTAGGAGACACCAGAGTACTGTTTAGATTCATCATTTTATTTGATCACATTATCTGGCATTTTTATACATTCAAACCTCAACCCCGACTCCAACAAAGCAGCACCACTTCTGTATAACCCATTCATGAGGTGAAGGTGAAAAATGAACTATTAACTAAAATAACTATTGTGAAACATTTTTTAAAGAAACCATCTTTCTGAGGCAAATTCTGTCACATTTACCATTGTCTAGTAAGTGCATTTAACATATTAAATGCTTTTCAATGGCTTTCCCAGTCAGGAACTGCTGATGTACCTTGGACCTATAGCTGTCTAATTTTACAGACTCCTCCGCTCCTACACCAATAGGAGCGTTCTGATGCAGCATCTCCACCAATCACACTTGTAGCGATTCCTAATTGGGACGTTAATGAGAAAGCCCCCTATCTGAAGGTGGGCGTTACCATTAGTCATACTGTGGCACGAGAAGAAGAAAAAAAACCCGAACAGAGCTTGGAGAACCAACCGTGAGTGCGTAACACCACAAAAGGTGACGTGCTCACAGAGGAGAGAGTGGTCTCACGTTACCATCCCCTGCGGGTGAGGCGTTAAACAGGGAGTGGGTGCACTAGTTCCTGATGTTCCCCCATCACCCACGCCTTTCTCCTCCCCTCTTACGTCTCTCTGTCTCCCCCCTTCACTTATTGATCTTTGAATGGCGGATATGACAGAAAGGCCACTGTTTCAGTGCAACAGTAACTTCAGATTAAAAGGAAACACGACGTGGCGGGTTGGCCGACGTTCCCCGCTCCATGTGTTTGGTTGTTGTTGTTGTTGTTGTTTTCATAAGGACGCCAGCTCTTGGGTTAGTCTCTCCTTCTCCTTCTCCAGCTCCACGATGCTCTGTTTGTTCTGCTCCAAACGGTCCTCCAGCCACTGCAGCAGGGGCCCGCTGACAGCTGACATCTGGCTGCACAGGTTTTTTGTGAACACTGTGCCACACACACAAACACACACACACACACAATACAGTCAGGCTCACTTTCGGACTTACCCGCAGCTATATTACATGTTTATTTACATGATATTTTTTAGCTTTCACTGTCTATTTGTAACATGTATAAATGGTGCATGTACCTGATCCATTGTGAATCTTTGTGATTGGATCCAAATGAGTTAAACTGCAAGAGGAAAAAAAGAAGAGAGACTCAATGTGCCATTTTCTTCATGGTCGGTCTTAAGGAAAAGACCTTGTGAAAAAAAATGAACTCTTCGTAGCGTTTTGAGTCACTAAACCTGCAACATCAACACGGCGCCCCCTTCTGATTACAAATGACATTAGCAGTGTCCCGCACCTGTGAATCCTCCTGTAGGTGTCCTGCTCCTCCTGACAGAGGATTCTCGGGAGTTCCACGGCGGACTCCAAGCACACTTTGCCGATGGCCTCGTGTGGGACCACATGGATTGGGATCTCAATCCTCTCATACCTGGTTGTCAATTGAGACTATGTTATTTACCCTGTTCAATAAAGCCTTAAAATTCATCAACATTTACTGGATTTTTTAGGCACTTAGTATGAAGCACTTAGTAATTAATTTAGAATTCAAAAAGTTCAGAAGTCAAAGTTTTGCTTTAGTAATAAATCAAGTACTAAGGAATTACATGGAAACCATTTTTTATATAATCAATAATACATGGTATATGATCCTTACTTACTCTGAGCCTTTCTGGGCTTGAACTGATTGAAAACAGGTATAGAGAACTCTGCCTGTCTAAGAGAAAGCCATACACAATAAAGTCATTCAAATCTATTCAAGTATTTACAACTGCTACAGGAGTGATCATTTCATTCAGGAACATAAAGCCCTTACCAAAATAACTGACACTTCATCACTGTACAATCTAGTACATTTTGTTTTCAAGTGTTTACACTGGTTTATATGCAACTTGCATGTTTTTCTTACCTTTGTGTTCTTATCCTCTATAAAGCAAGAAAAGATGAGTCCAACAAAACCCTGATCCATCATCTGGTACATCGCTTGGGTCCGCACATCTGTACAGAATAACAAGCAAAATAAAACCTTATCTTAATAATAAAGATATGTAGATGCATGGATAAAGAAATAACATTAACAGTTAATGGCTGACGTGATAATTATTTTGTGAATTAAGCAAACTAATAAAAACCTATGTGTACTACACCATGAACCAAGACAGCAACAACAACACATAGTCACTCAAGTTTGTTTATTTGTCTGTTTGTGCGATGTGTAAGCGTTACTAAGTAATCGGACACGTTCCAAATGTGGGTGTTTGGATGAATCTTGAATTATGACATGACCCAACAATTTGGTCAAATTTGAGCTAGGCCCATCTTTAACTATACCACATAAAGAGCTGACCAAGATATTTAGATATATTACATTACACATAGTGTATACAAAAAGCTATTTATAATGTTGTTCTTATTGTGTATTTTATAATTAAATCCACAATAGAGCTCATCAAACTAACCGACATGTGAGGGCCACACAGTGATGTGTGGATGGGAGTGGTACCAGCCCACCACCCGCACTGGACGCCCGGTCATCTCAGCTAACCTGTGGCTTGTGTTAAGAAATACAACGGTGCATTTCAATTATAGAATATTTCATTTAAAAAGTGAAATAACTGGCCCGGGTATACTTTAAGACTGTGGAATGGTAAACGGAAGACAGTGAGGTTTTTATTGCCCAGTCACAAAACTGTAATAAAAGGATATCTCGGCTTCAGTGGAGGCTGCAGAGAGTTGCTCTGGAGAAATCTCGACGCGATCCTTCCTCTTGTCTGATCGACGTAGAATAATGACAGAGTGAATGTGGACGATACGATTTGTGTCAACCTAGAGAGATGGTGGTTTAAAAGGCCATCAGCACACAAATAAAGAAGTAACGCCATCAGATCAGGTTACTGTTTCACTGAAGGTAAGTTAAGATTGTTAAACTACATCACCAAACCTGAATCGACAAAAGATCTTACCTCGCCAATGCACAGTCCCATTACCTCTTCTTTCTCTGTGCTTAGGGCATGATTCATACACACCAGAAAGGCATCCGACTCTAAATGCACTGCACTTACTGCCATGATGGTAAAGGTGAATTCACCAAATCACAACTACCTCTGACATTAATGGATGTTTATCCGTGTGCGGCGTTTCCGTATCAGCCAAGTGTGTCATCATGCACTTCCGGTACAATATTCAATATATTCAATATTCGATATTTTTTAATAAAAATATAAATAAATAAATACAATACAGCCGTTTCGTATTATGTCTATTTTATTAATATGTTTGCGAAGAGAACGCTTTACTTCGACTTTAACGCCATTAAATGGCCACTCGCTTTCAGGTCGGAAGGAAATAAGAGGTGCACGAGTCCTCGGGAACGTCCGTTTATTGATAGTTCTGCTACATTCAGGACGGCTGCGCAGCTTTTACTGCACAAAATGTCCAGTGGTGTCTAGCTGTATCTTTCTGCCTCAACAAATGTCACAAAAGGATCCTTGTCAGAAGCAAGCTTGTGCGATACAGAAATGCTTGCAAGGTAACACTGGTTTGACAACAAACTGAAGTCTCCAGTCACGCTCATCTCATCAGTAACAGCATTTTGTCTTGTTTTTTAACAGCCAACAGATATGTTGAAAGTCGGTGTGAGGACGTTATTCGTGCGATGCGCAAATGTTGCGAAGCCCACGTCGGAATGAAATCTGTATGCTGCTCCGGCTTTTCAAAAGAACATATGACAGAGGATAAAACACGACCTCCTTCAAAATAGCGACGCACATGTCCGGATCTCCATTTATGGATGTTGAATTGCTGCACAAATTCTATGATCTGAGCCTACTTAAAATTGTTGTTTTTAAAATCCACTTACATTTGGATTTAAATAAAATCAAACAAAATATGTACACCTATCGTTTCTTTGAACGTTTCACTGAATTAATTGACCTTACTCCATATCCTGTTTTACTGATGAGAAAAAAAACCTGTTTGATGGTTACATGCCTTTAAAGCAAACTCCAAAATGATATCATCCCATTTCACTTGACCTTCACCATCATGATGCATGAAGCATGAATGGAAAGGTCATGACCATGAGACCGCAAACAAAATCATCATGATTATGAGCAGCCCGCCCCCCATAATAATGGAATGCGTTTGATATCCTCTAGGACAAGGTCGTACAACTACAGGACCACGGTCCAACATGGATGGAGTTTAAACCTGTTCCAATACATCAAATTCAACTCGTGTGATTTAGCATATGCATGACAACACTGAATTCTACTGGGTTGGACCTTGGTTCTGCGCCGTTGCTCTAGGATACTGAGGAAATTGGGTTGTATGTGATGAACTTTAAATGTTTTCTTGGCTTAATTTGATGTTTAGCATTATTCTACCCTGAAAAGAAATCAGTCTACATGAAATGGCTGGGGGAAAAAATAAGGAAATCAGTTGACAAAAATGTTTGCCCATTTACATAAAATATTTACTTAATAAATAAGAAAATACAGGTCTTCACTGAAACCTACTTTGTAGCTTTTTAAAACTAATGAGATCCATATTTTGACCTTTAGTGTGAGGAAAGATTCTTTAACACGTGCCGTAAAATATTTATGCCACTTTTCAGGGAGCCATGTGTATATAGGAATTTCAATACCGAATGTCTGTATGTCTAGTCATTCATACCACAAAATATATTGCAAAATGGTTTGAACAAATTGTAAAAAGAAATCAAAAGGGAAAGTTAATTAAAATCTAAAATCAATATACATAAAAAGACAGCTTATGGAACAGTTTAACATTTGGCTGTGTTTGCTAATGAAAACAAGATTAAACAATTACAGTCAATAACACAAGAGTATTCAGTGGAACAAAAGTTGCAGTGCCGATCATTTAAATGCCAAGTTCTGTTGCATGCAGTAAGTTGGCATCTGTTTTATTCTAAACTGGTAGTACACATAAAATGGAGGAGGCTGTATTTATGACGCCAGGCCAAGTAGGAACCCTCCAGCAAACCCGCCTGTCAGCACGATGTTCTTCTTCACAAATGACTGCACCTTTACAAAAGAAAAGCAAAACTGTGTAGTGATTCATTATGGACTTGGGTGCTTACTGTTGATGAGCTAGTAATGTATGGACATGATGACCACACTACAAGTGCTACAAAATACAGCATGGTACAGTATAATAGAGGATGTAGGAAGAACAGCAAGTAGAAAGTTTAGCACAGCTTTATCTAGCTGTAACCGCATCCTGTTGAGCAGGATCAGCTGTTGTTTACTCAGTGTTGTACACTCCTCTGAACCTCAGGGCCCGGGAATACAGGCTACGCAGTGTTCAAGCACCAGACGAGATTGCGCTACACGCTGGAAAACAAACACGGCCACGTCACTTTACCTCGTCCACTTTCGTCCTCACTTCTTTCGACGGCTTCTCTGCGTTCAGCTTCAGCTGCTTCTTGGCCTTGTTCACGTCTCGCTCCACCCTCTTCCAGTCCACTTTGATGTATCCCGTGTGATTGGCGATCTAGGAGGGCAAAGCGAGTGTGTGCGTCAGAGGCCGACGGGGTCAACCTGGGCGAGGGGGCGGAGTGAAGACCCTACATCACCTGCAGCAGAAAGAAGCCGCCGCCCACTGCTGACGCTGCCAGCTTCCCAACTCTCTGAAACAAATACCCTGCGCACCTAGAGGGTGAACACACAGCACATTCAGACTACAGTGTTGTGGCTGCGGGAGCTTCTTGTTGTGTCAGGGTTTCGTATTGTTACCACTCACCAGCCAGTCACTCCTCCGATAGCAAGTTGAGTGGCTACCGAGTACTTCTCAGCAGCTGGCCCAGAATTATTGCCAAACATTTTGTTCCACCATCTCTGTTTCTTGACATGCTCTGCCAAGTCCATTACAAAGGCTTCACCGTCTGTTAAAACAGAAGCGGTCGTCAAAAAACATATGCAGATAACATATGGCTAATTCACTGCCCAAATTCAGCAGGAAATTTCCTCTATTTAAATTACTTATTAACTTACTTTAACTATATGCAATGTATTCGACATATTTCGAGAATGAATATTTTCCCTACATTTCCTGACACTGACAAAGTTCGGTAATGATTCTTTCAATACAGAGAAGTGCTGAGATTCAAGGTTACATAGTCAAGGGCTTCTTTCCAGTAATGTTAAAAATTAAAACACTGCCTTTAACTCTAAAATACATGATTAGGATTCTTCTGGAGGTCTGTAAATTGTCTTTAACCATCCTCACACTGTAAACACATTCATAACTTAAATGGGACAGTGCCATTCATCCCTTGGGAATGACCTTGGCCCACAAGAGCCTTTGCTCACTGACCACAACTAACCCACCTACCGAAAATAGTACTAGAACCGCAGCCAAGAGACGGGTGTCGGTGTTAGTTTCCACCCGACAGATTAATTATTTAAACCGCCCTAAGAGCTTAAAACAGTGAGAGACACCACAGCTAATTTGGGTTATTGGTCCAGAACAAACGGAGTTACTTTTGTCATTCTAACTGGGTGTAGATGTTTTTCAGTTACCAAATTTCACAGACGATCATCCCTGCATGACGAACCTCGCCAGTACTCGAGTGTCTACGCCTCTTCACATGCAAATGTGTCTCCATGTACTGCACTGTCTGCACATGTATATGAAAATGACTGCCAAATGCCATTATGCTTAGTCACAAAATGACTTCAAAAGAGTAAAATAATAAAAATTCGTTTTATTCTAAGTTTAAGCACTGTCCTCAGCTAAAAGAACTCGAAGCTGGTTAGCTTGTTATGCTAGTCATGCTAGCTAATTAGGTGTCAGCAAAATCACTACCGAGTTATCTATGGCTCGAAGTAATGTATAAAATGTAAATGTAACAATTACGTTTACTCTTAACTTAATATCAGCAGACAAAAAAAACAAATCGTCAGAATCATGTTCGGTTTCGCTTTACAGCTTCACGAAACCCAGCCAGCTAGCTTAATATTTTGCAACCGTCAGCTTCTTCAAATTGATTTAATGGATGACCAAGGTAATTGACGTTAGTTGTTTTCAGGATGTTTTATATTTCTTGTAACCATATCGTGTAGTTTCGTTAAAAGTACTTTATGCGCTAGTGTTCAGTGAGCTCACTCCCATGACCATTACAGTAAGAACTGCCCTTCATTAGCTAGCTCAAAGCCAGCTAGTTACTTTCTTGCTAAAGAAAACTCATTATATACTGTGAAGGACAACATTGAGAAATAAATTAATCCAAAATGTGAGACAGCTGTTACGTATATCCCCACGTATGAGCCATTTGTATGCTCTTAAATAGGTAAAATTCGGACTATCCTTACAATGGCAGGTTGTTATATAAAATGTAAAATATAGAAGCTAGCTAGACAGTGAAATCCTACCTTTCTTTGTGTCTGCCATTTTTATTTGGGGTTTCTACTCGGATGATAATCAGTGGGGCATTTAAAATCACGTGACATCCCCCACAACCCTTTTTAAATGCTATGCTATTCCAAAATAAAAGTCCTCTAGCACTAATTATTGTTGACGTCATCCACTATGGTCAAATATTTATAAACTTTGTCCGGCAGTTCATATCTATTGAAGTTTATTCTTTTTAGTAATAATGGCAATAATGGCAGTGATTATATTCCTCTGATATAATGGAGGAAAGTGTAAGATATAAAAAGGAGGGCCATATCAGAAATGTAAATTGAAAAGATTTCTTTTTGACTTTTATTTCTAAATATTGTGTTTTGTCACATTTCTCTGAATATGTCACAGAAGCCTATTTAACTTATCACACTTTAGCATAAGCATTCAGGCCTCTTTATTTTTGTCCCTATAATATACTTCATCTTTCTACTTTTATTGTTCCATGGCTTTGTTCCAAAGCCTAGGCTGAAACAGACAGGAAACAGAGACAGGAAACAGAAACTACAAAATAAAAGAATGCGCAAGTTCAAAAGTACCAAAAAAACATGTAAATATTTTATTGGGCCAGAATGGAGAAAATATCATTCACAAAGACACAAAACATTCAAAACTGATGTATATGATGTCATCACTGACCCAGTAATCAGATGTAGCTGTATCTTGATATCAACAGACCCTACACTGAGTACCGGGTAAGCAATGGACACCAGAGCCATAGCAGAGAGTCTCTTCTTACATCACCAGTGTCCAGATGATTGTTCACTCCATACATTGTTAACATGAAACTCACACAATTCTTCTGTCAAAAATGTACAATACCATGCTATTTTGAAAACATTTTTCCTTTTTTTTTTCTTTTAACTGCACTCTTTTCTGCATTACATCCTTCATTTCAAATGTCTTCAGAACTGCAATCAGTATTTTACAGAAATATTTAAAAAACACATTAATAAATAAACAAACAAACAAATAAATAAAGCAGTTAAACATTCTGTCTGCCACATGGTCCTCGGTGGTTGATGCCATTCCTGTGCGCTCTTGATATGAAAGAGCACTAATAAAAGTGAAACTACTTGTGAGTTTGTTAGGGGGAATACCGTGGCCTTATTATGCACGCGCTTTAAACGGTTATTTCCCAAAAACGTCCACACTTGCCGATTATGAACTGACCTGAAGTCAAAATGCGTCCAGACTTCTGTTTCAAAGGTGTGTCTTTCGTTTTGTTGCTAAAAATGAGAAACTGGGCTGAGGTAAAATAAAAATAAAAATAAAGTCTACTTTTTTCTGACAGCCCCCAGGAAATAAAATCTTTGTTACCAAGAGAATTTGAACTTAAATCCTCAATAAATTAAGGGTTTTGTTAAGGTTTGTATTCTACCGAGCTAAATGGAAGATTTGTATGTTATATTGGTATAAGGCTATCATTATATATAACAGTATTCAAAATGCATCACTTTTTTAACATTAAGTTAAAATTGGTCTTAAATTAGTTAGTTTTATATAAACTTGAAAACTCTAGATTCCGATAATAAATCGGCTTCCTTATGTTCGTCAAATAACACTTACTGCATGTCTTTGGTCTGTTCAGTGACTCTAATTAGTAGTTACAGGTCCTTCTCTCCCAAAACAATGCACATCTCCTATGAAGCCATTCTTGCACAGAGAAGCTTGTTGACTCGGAAACCCGCCGGCTGTTCAAACCTCTTCCACTGAACTCCTCGCTCGGCATTTCACGCAAACTGTCTATTGCTCCACATCCTTCCTCCCGCTTTACTCGAGCCTGAATTCTAAGAATCCGAAAAAAGCAACTTCCTCGGTCGCTAAAGAGTCTCTGTAGAAGAGATCCGCTGGTACGGTAGACCTCCACGTTCCTATTTGCGTGTTTTTTGAATGTATGACGGCAAGTTGCAGGCTACGGCTTTATCAACCGTCCTTTTTAGATTTCCCCTGGGTCTCTCCCCTCACCTGTCTGGGAATTATACATGTTAGTCACCTTTTAAGGGGACAGTCCCTCAACAGATCATGAAGCTTCGATCACCCAGCTCAGCTAAATTATCCTTAGGAGCAACTTGAGCAGTTATAGAGAGGAGTTAATATAGCAGTTTTGTTGTAAAAACACATAAACTTTTACCGTAATTCCTTTTAGTTATGAGCACTAAGCAAAAGGTATGAAGTAAACAAACATTTAAATTCTCTTTAGATTTCTATTGGTGCAGCTAGAACATTTTATATAGTCATTTTAAAAGTCATTTACAACACAAAATTATGTAAATTTAGCTGACTTTCTCACATTTCTCACAGCTTATTCTACAACAAAGTGGTGTAATGTTACTCTAAACTTTAAAACAGTGCCATTGGTTTGTTTACTGTCTCTGGTGTTCAAAATATTTTCCATTGGAAACTAAACTCTTTCTAAAATTAAGAAATAAGTTTCGTTTGTATCTTTTAGCATATTAGGCATATTATGTTTCCTCAAAAATTTGTGTGATTTAAATGAGTGATAATGATTTATTGATTATATAACAGAAAATTCTAAAACATTTTTTTTTTTTACATTCATTTGATGCAGACCAAAATTGTTAGTGTTCTTTCTATACTAAAATGAGCAATGTGTTTTGGTTTTTTGAAGATCAATGAAATATATTTCATCATGATCATTTAATCCTTTGATTAGATATTTACAATATACAACTGTTCTGCAGTATACAATTGTTTTTGAAATCTTCTAAATCATAACAAGCATATATTCCATAGTGTGGAGAATACATGTTTGTGTGTTTTTGTGTGTGTGGTTATTTAGTGGAACTTTTATGGTCAGATTTTGGGAGACGAGTGAAGAAGCTCTCTTGCACTGAATGTAGAAGATGATTTCCCTGCTTTCCCCTTACAGCATTACATCATCTCATGTTCCTCATGTACATGTTCCTCAGATGACCTTAAGTAGGCTCAGCGGTGATGTCATTCATTATGATCAAGAATTTGCATAAAAATCCTGGTGAATCATATATGAACCTGTTATCTCAAAGAGGGAAAGTTTGGTGTACAGGAAGTCAGTATAATACTTGTCACTACCCATCGTCTCTGCTAGTGGGCGGGGCTTTTTTTGTTTACTTGTGCATTGTCTTTGATGTTGCGTGATGTGAGCTTCTTGAATTATCAGCAGTGATGTTCACTTGCAACGGATTCTTGCATCAGCTGATTTAAATGTTTCCAGATAATTGTCTCACCAGCAGGTCACATTAAATGAAGTGAAAGCGATTCTTTGCTTCTGCACACGTATGTACTCATCTAATGCATGCACAATCTAAAGACTTCTTATAAAAATATCTTTTCCCACTGTGCAATGAGTGTGTTATTTAAGAACATATACAGTAAACCCAAAGAAGATCTACAAATCGGTGTATTCTCTGCAGTATGAGTGTTTAATTAGATTAGATTAGATTTAATTACATTAGATTTTTTGTTTAATTAGATCAGTCAGATTAAAAAAATTTATTAAATGAATTTGGATCTCTGAAGATAGTGGACCAAAAAAGGGAGAGAATGTGCATTAGTCCGGTTCCTATCCAGTTTAAACAAAGATTCAGAATCACGGTGTTATCATGCTTGAGGGAAATTACTCATTGTATTCTCCCCACCCATGTTGATAATGTACCAGTAAATGCTTTGACAAACATCATGGTTCAACTGAACTAATGGTTTATTCACGAAATTAACCGCTTGTCTTACTGGGAAAAAGGAAAAGCTGCTGTTCAGAACAGTGACCAGTGCCGAGATCTTGGTTCAGTATTTCTTCAGATTCTTTTCAGCTTCAGAAGCAATTACACTGATGGACGCAGGCGATAGCATTTTAGGTGAGCTGAATCAGAGCTGCGTGGTGTTGTGATCTGGTGTGTTTTTTCTTGATGTCATCTGTGGTTAAGAAAGCGAAACAGTTGGTAATAACAAAATAAATAAATAAATAAAAATAGCGATACACTAAAAAGGTTCATCCTTGCAAA
Organism: Brachyhypopomus gauderio; assembly: GCF_052324685.1. Taxonomy (NCBI): domain Eukaryota; kingdom Metazoa; phylum Chordata; class Actinopteri; order Gymnotiformes; family Hypopomidae; genus Brachyhypopomus; species Brachyhypopomus gauderio. The sequence continues at coordinate 152,655 of NW_027506981.1, read as the reverse complement.
ATCGATTTTCCCCAAAACTGCAAATTATTTATTTCTTTCAATGATCTATGTAAAATAATTTTAAATATATATAGGCTACTTTAACAAATATATAACTGAAGTTCTTAAAATAAATATATAGTTCTTTATTATTGATCACTGTAGAGCATGCTCCTGAAAACTTTTATTATATTGTAACATAATAAAGAAATAGAATCTTATCTAACAAACAGGCACTGCATCACTTCCATGAAACCTTTGGTCATTTCAGCACCCAAGCTGACCTTTTGGTATGCCCCTACTGTTTACCGTCAATGGGCCCTAAAATAGTGTGTGGGATGTATCTGGTTATGTCTTTATGTCAGAGGCAAAGCTATAGGCGAGTGGGACAACATTCCTCCCCGTACACCCAGGTAACACTGCAAAACAAGATGCGTGTGTCACACCTTGCGTCTTTTCTAGTTCGTCCGAGGCGAGTAAGCTATGTAGATGCAGCTGTAGGGCAAACCTTACAGCGCTCTCACAGTGGAGGGCAAAGCCATGCGAGTGGAACTCTCCACACACAACCTGCTTTGCATAATAAGATTCCCATGGATTGTACCCTGTATTTGCCTGCGTAACACATTTAAGTGACGTGAACTCCTGCGCCTGGGAATCCTTTGCACTGTTTCACGTGGCAGCCTCACGTCATCTCGGTTTGGTGTGTTCTCTGGAAGACAGAAGAAATGGCTGAAGGAATTTACGAGTGAGATTGTGCAAGAACTCAACCTGCAGGCTTTATAGCATAAAATATGCCCTTCTCATTGTTGCATTCATAACCATGACTCTGAACTGCTGTCTGGCATGAGTTACTCAATTCAACTTTCCGGGCTAACGTCAGAACAGCATGTACCAAAACTACACTTAATGTTCAACAGTTTCAGTAGTTTGGCCAGATTGATCAGTGGGTCAGAAATGGTCATGGCATTAGAAGTTGCATGATGCCAGTGAGCAAGTTCAAAACATACAACAAAACTGGATGAGCTCTTTAGGCACAAGATGGCAATATTACACTGTACATGAAAGCATATTTAAGCTAATGACAGTGTGCCAGGTCTCTCTTGTAAAAGAAATTTGGAATCCTGGACTTCCTGGTTAAATATAGGTTAAGTAAATAAAATAATGTCTTAATTAATTCTGAAGCATCACTCTTTGATGAAAGTATATTAAAAAGTATATATATATATATACTTTCTCTGGAAATGTTTTGTGTACTTTACTACAAATTTTAATATTACCTTTTAATATATCTATGTAACTTATCTAAGCAAACTGCTGTTACTTGTTTACATGCTATGATTTTATGATGTTCTGGCCTTTACAGATATCCTATTGACAAATATGTTCCCTCAAAAAGACATTTCCAGATATCCTAATTCATTTAATTAAGCAAAGACACTTATAAAATCATGTATGTATTTTACCAGCAAAACGTCATATGATCATTTATCATTTCAGTTCACCTCCTCGTAGAAATTTTTGAGTAGATTTTAAAAATCTTCGAATAGATCTTTCTTATTCAGGACAAAGAAGAATGCATAATTCAGTGTTGAGAAAGGCAGGAAACAGAAAATTTGACAAGCTTGAATCAGATTTTTTTCTCTCAAACTCACAACATAAACATATTTAAAATATGATGAGAACTTGTTTTCTGTTGCAAATCAATCCAATGAATAGGGAATGAAAGTAAGTAATTAAGCAAATGTTTTAAAATCATGATTCAAATTTAGAGTTCATATTCATTTGCTAACTTGAGGAGTAGGACTGTAGATGTTGCTTTACTGCATCTTTTGGCATCCCCACACAAGCTGCATACAAATTTACGCACATAAACAGTACATTACACTACAGTACTAAATGGACATTTTTGTAGTTAAGCACATTTTTTGGAGATTTTACTGAATAAAATCTTTTGTTGTAGAGGTTTTATGAATAGGTCTTAAATCCATTGTATCCATAACCCCCAACTTTTCTAGTGAGCAGATGGTGTGTTTTAAACCCTCTCAAGTGGTTAGAAATCTTGGATTCTTATTTAATTCATGACTAGTTTTTGAACCCCACATAAATGCATCTATAAGCTTCTACTGGGGTCGTCCAGAAAAAAACTACAAATTGTACCCCATCTATCTATATCTGTAATCTATTGCTCTCTGCTGAGACACATCCCAGTATACCATGATTACACTACATTGCCCTTTGTTCACAGTACACTGGCAAATGTTTGACCTCTGATATGTGTTGTGCTTCCCAAAATTTGGCCTAAATATCCACAACCTGCATTTTTACAGTCTTAATTTCAACAGTCATAAATTTCCTACAGATTGAAGTTGTAGCCTTATTTTAACTTGTTTTGTAAACTACTCAAATAATTTTTAATAATTGATTTTTTATCTGATATTTTCAATATCTGAATTTAAAGATTGTAGTTCTATTAAACCAAATTTCAAAATTTTCTTTTAATCACAATTCATCTAAATTCAGATATTTTAACTTTGATTTACTTTTTTAGATGCAAATATTCACAATAATATAAAATAGCATTAAATTAATATTCAAAACAATACAAATACCTTTAATCAAAACCTGTTCTCACTGTACCAAATAATGAAAAATATTATATATATATACATATATATAAAATATATGTATATATATATATATATATATACATATATATAAAATATACATATATATAAAAATATTATATATATATATATATATATATATATATATATATATATATATATATATTATATATATATGTATAATACATAAACAAAACCATATATATACCATATATATATATACAGACAGACAAACATACATACACAAATGTTTTGTTGTGTTTGATTAATGGTCAAATTAATTTAGCTAATGTGTTATACACTTTTAAAAAACTGTACATTTTTTATGTGCATTTGCATATGGTATGATAAGTTTTTTTTCAGTGTATTTATTTTAAAAACTTATTTAGAAATTTATTTTACAAACACAAACCACACTGGTGGGATTTTGTTTAAACAAAGACTGACACATGACAAGGGAAGACATACACAGATAAGACATGCACATTTATATACATAGATGCTAACAACTCAAAACTCTATTCAGACAAGAGACAGGTGAAACAGACAACTACTGTATCAGCAGCCCCAACCCAAAGGTGCTACACCCGGAGCACCTAGCACCAGAGGGCCACCCCACATAGACGGATGGAGCCTGGAGCACAAGAACAGCGGCAACCACAAGGACCCCAGGAGTCACCGCTCCGAGGAGACCCACCAATGTGCCACGCCCACGACGCCCTGCCAGGAATGACAGGCGAAGACACACAAGGGACAAAGCCAGGGACCGACACAGTGACAGACACAAAGACAGGCACAGTGAGGGGAAGGGGCAAAGACACAAAAGGCCACACTGAAATGGACAAAAAGACGGTGAAAGGGACACAGAGAGGGATGAAGACAGGGACAATAACAAGGGAGGGTCAAGGCAGCCACGCCGGGTGGAGTACATGTGCATCCTTGGAGTCATTTGGGAGATGTGCTGGACTCTAGGTCCTGGATCTGGAGGACAAGGACGTGCTGGATCTGGAATGACGTGTGCTGGACTGTATAGTGACGTGTGCTGGACTCTAGAGTGACGTGTGCTGGTCTCTGGGCGGTGCATGCACCCTGTTCCTGGGACATCCTTCCTTCTCCACCTCCATGTCCGAGCCAGAGTCACTGAAGGGCTCTCCCACATCTGTCTGCAGTGCTGGAGGTCTCTCCTACTTCCATACCGCACTCCTACTCCTCTTGAAAGACGCCGAAGGGAAACCCCCTAGTCTAGAGGCCCAGGACTCCAGAACATTAAACACAAAGGATAGTGATAGTAGCATAGATGATATCATAATATCATAAAGCACACTGGCTTATACTGGCAACATAATAGTGTAACATAATAATGGAACTTAATAAAACAACTTAACAATGAAGCATAATAATATAACATAAAAGTGCAACATGATGTAACATAATAGTGTCCAGTGGTAAAAGTCGATAAACTGAAAACTGGACAAAAATGAGTACATGGTGGAAGGTCTGTAAAAGTAGCAGTGTCTTCTCACATATACCAAGCCTGGTCTCTAAGGACATAACAGTCCACAAAATTACTCGTTGGTTCTTTTTGGCTGCACTGCATGACTACGGGATGCATTTCTATCTGACAGTGGAACTAATCATAACTGCTCATTAGCTTGGCTACAGGGACTCACCTGCAATGCTGCACAGTGTCATGACGCACAAGCAAGGTCAGCAGCACTGTGAGTTGTTGCAGGTGGGGAAAGCCAAGCACATCCAGAAGCATTTTTGCACATTTGAGCAAAAAAAAAAAAACAAAAAAAAAAAACACACACACTTACAAGATTGCTGCAGAATTTTTATGTGGTTGGTGTTGGTGTAAACATGGTCTGGTGCTGTCTTGTACATGTAGATGTTGGTGTAAACATGGTCTGGTGCTGTCTTGTACATGTAGATGTTGGTGTAAACATGGTCTGGTGCTGTCTTGTACATGTAGATGTTGGTGTAAACATGGTCTGGTGCCATCTTGTACATGTAGATGTTGGTGTAAACATGGTCTGGTGCTGTCTTGTACATGTAGATGTTGGTGTAAACATGGTCTGGTGCTGTCTTGTACATGTAGATGTTGGTGTAAACATGGTCTGGTGCTATCTTGTACATGTAGATGTTGGTGTAAACATGGTCTGGTGCTGTCTTGTACATGTAGATGTTGGTGTAAACATGGTCTGGTGCTATCTTGTACATGTAGATGTTGGTGTAAACATGGTCTGGTGCTGTCTTGTACATGTAGATGTTGGTGTAAACATGGTCTGGTGCTGTCTTGTACATGTAGATGTTGGTGTAAACATGGTCTGGTGCTGTCTTGTACATGTAGATGTTGGTGTAAACATGGTCTGGTGCCATCTTGTACATGTAGATGTTGGTGTAAACATGGTCTGGTGCTGTCTTGTACATGTAGATGTTGGTGTAAACATGGTCTGGTGCTGTCTTGTACATGTAGATGTTGGTGTAAACATGGTCTGGTGCTATCTTGTACATGTAGATGTTGGTGTAAACATGGTCTGGTGCTGTCTTGTACATGTAGATGTTGGTGTAAACATGGTCTGGTGCTATCTTGTACATGTAGATGTTGGTGTAAACATGGTCTGGTGCTGTCTTGTACATGTAGATGTTGGTGTAAACATGGTCTGGTGCTGTCTTGTACATGTAGATGTTGGTGTAAACATGGTCTGGTGCTGTCTTGTACATGTAGATGTTGGTGTAAACATGGTCTGGTGCCATCTTGTACATGTAGATGTTGGTGTAAACATGGTCTGGTGCTGTCTTGTACATGTAGATGTTGGTGTAAACATGGTCTGGTGCTGTCTTGTACATGTAGATGTTGGTGTAAACATGGTCTGGTGCTATCTTGTACATGTAGATGTTGGTGTAAACATGGTCTGGTGCTGTCTTGTACATGTAGATGTTGGTGTAAACATGGTCTGGTGCTATCTTGTACATGTAGATGTTGGTGTAAACATGGTCTGGTGCTGTCTTGTACATGTAGATGTTGGTGTAAACATGGTCTGGTGCTATCTTGTACATGTAGATGTTGGTGTAAACATGGTCTGGTGCTGTCTTGTACATGTAGATGTTGGTGTAAACATGGTCTGGTGCTATCTTGTACATGTAGATGTTGGTGTAAACATGGTCTGGTGCTGTCTTGTACATGTAGATGTTGGTGTAACATGGTCTGGTGCTGTCTTGTACATGTAGATGTTGGTGTAAACATGGTCTGGTGCTATCTTGTACATGTAGATGTTGGTGTAAACATGGTCTGGTGCTGTCTTGTACATGTAGATGTTGGTGTAAACATGGTCTGGTGCTGTCTTGTACATGTAGATGTTGGTGTAAACATGGTCTGGTGCTGTCTTGTACATGTAGATGTTGGTGTAAACATGGTCTGGTGCTGTCTTGTACATGTAGATGTTGGTGTAAACATGGTCTGGTGCTGTATTGTACATGTAGATGTTGGTGTAAACATGGTCCGGTGCTGTCTTGTACATGTAGATGTTGGTGTAAACATGGTCCGGTGCTGTCTTGTACATGTAGATGTTGGTGTAAACATGGTCTGGTGCTGTATTGTACATGTAGATGTTGGTGTAAACATGGTCCGGTGCTGTCTTGTACATGTAGATGTTGGTGTAAACATGGTCCGGTGCTGTCTTGTACGTGTAGATGTTGGTGTAAACATGGTCCGGTGCTGTCTTGTACGTGTAGATGTTGGTGTAAACATGGTCCGGTGCTGTCTTGTACGTGTAGATGTTGGTGTAAACATGGTCCGGTGCTGTCTTGTACGTGTAGATGTTGGTGTAAACATGGTCCGGTGCTGTCTTGTACGTGTAGATGTTGGTGTAAACATGGTCCGGTGCTGTCTTGTACGTGTAGATGTTGGTGTAAACATGGTCCGGTGCTGTCTTGTACGTGTAGATGTTGGTGTAAACATGGTCCGGTGCTGTCTTGTACGTGTAGATGTTGGTGTAAACATGGTCCGGTGCTGTCTTGTACATGTAGATGTTGGTGTAAACATGGTCCGGTGCTGTCTTGTACATGTAGATGTTGGTGTAAACATGGTCCGGTGCTGTCTTGTACGTGTAGATGTTGGTGTAAACATGGTCCGGTGCTGTCTTGTACGTGTAGATGTTGGTGTAAACATGGTCCGGTGCTGTCTTGTACGTGTAGATGTTGGTGTAAACATGGTCCGGTGCTGTCTTGTACGTGTAGATGTTGGTGTAAACATGGTCCGGTGCTGTCTTGTACATGTAGATGTTGGTGTAAACATGGTCCGGTGCTGTCTTGTACGTGTAGATGTTGGTGTAAACATGGTCCGGTGCTGTCTTGTACATGTAGATGTTGGTGTAAACATGGTCTGGTGCTGTCTAGTACGTGTAGATGTTGGTGTAAACATGGTCCGGTGCTGTCTTGTACATGTAGATGTTGGTGTAAACATGGTCTGGTGCTGTCTTGTACATGTTGATGTTGGTGTAAACATGGTCTGGTGCTATCTTGTACATGGTGTAGATGTTGGTGTAAATGTGGCGAGCAGAACTAACAAAAACCCAAAAAGAAGATGCACGACTACGCCACCTAGGGGAATTTCACCCCAAGGAATTATACTGGGGCAAATGAAAGCCTCAGCACAAACGAAAACCATTAACGAAAAGGACACAAGTTCAAGACCACTGGACCAGAGAGGTAGTTTCAATAATTTCTTTAATATAAAAATATACTTCGACCACTTTATGGATCGTATATAAAAATATATAATTTGCACAGACTCACAAGGACAAGTAAAACAAGAGGGAACAGGGCTGCGGCCTTGGTAATTAAGATGAGAGCTATGAGATCACCTCTATACTGTACGCTCACCGTGACCACACTTCACACTCAATACTCTTCACTCACTACCACACCCGTGCACGAGATTCCACCACCTGGGACATCTGCCTCTGTCCGGCCTGCAGCTCCTGCCCTGCACAAACAATCCAATAATTAAACAAAACCCGGACAATAAGAAGACCAATAAGTCACAAACACAACCCAAAAAACCAAACGCTTTGCAGCGCAGTTTGGCACCAACACTATTTAAAGAAACCACGAAACAAATCACACCACCAAATCACTGCAAACGAAAAAGGGATAAAGAAATAAAAACCAGACACTCAACCAAATCAAACATGTAAAACTAAGAAGAAGGTCGCCGCCAAACTGAGCCTAAACACGTAACAGGGAAAACAAATAGAAAACACGAAACACACGATCACTCGAACGACGTGAATCACGAACGGCCCAAACAAAACAGCAGCACTGCCGGCTACTGGAACCACGCGCAAACTTTATTTTTGGGTGAAAGTTGCTGTTGTATTCTCTCCCCTTTATGACTGGAATCCGCTGGTTGCTCCAACAGCCACGGCGAATTCTTCACAACAGCGCGATGACTAACCAGGTTGTTCTCAAATAGCAACTGCCCACCCGTGGTAGATATCAGCACAGTAATTCTCTTGACGCGCCCACCGAACTCGACGGTATTAAGCTGGTCCAACAATGATGACTCGCCACCATTAGAGGTGCTGGAAAAACCTGATGACAGCAGGGGATCTGCCCACATAACCACACCCCTGCTATTTATAACCCCAGGATACACCTACCCCGCGACTCACACGGCTCCACCACAATTTGTAATTAGGGAGGGAATTAGTGAGATTACCCCCAAAAATCTCACTCTGCCACATAAACATGGTCTGGTGCTGTCTTGTACATAGTGTAGATGTTGGTGTAAACATGGTCTGGTGCTGTCTTGTACATAGTGTAGATGTTGATGTAAACATTGTCTGGTGTATTTCCTCCATGTGTTGGAACATCATATTTTTTAAAGCAACTCACAAAAACAAATATACAGAAGAAATATATATATATTTAAAAATGCCTATGCCATAAATTACTCAGATTTTCCAAATGTTGCAAGCATATATTCATAATTATATTTTCTATGCATTATTACTGGTAGACCAAATGAGCATCAATGCATAGACTAACTGACTGTCCCTTTGGTATCTTCGTTTAAACGGATGTTATGTGAGAAATTTGTGTTATATACATTTTTATACTGGTTTTTGGCCACACCTGTTTCGTGTAAAAGACGAATTAAAGTCACCAGAAGAGGTCGCGTTATTTTTTTCAAGCGCACCCACCTTTGAATCAAACCGCTTATTGAAGAACAAATTAAAAGATGCGAACAAAAATGTATTTTTTTCGATGTCCAACATTTTCTTTATGAGAATGCAACAACGAAAGGCCAAAATAAACACATTTTATATTCCAATAATAAACAGCATTTGCACGGATATTTCGCGGGGTGTTATAGTTAAGCCTAACTGATGGCGTTAGTAATAATGATTTTAGCTTAAATATAAAAGGTAGTGGTAATTTCTTTCTGTTTTTTTTTTTTTCTTTGTGAGGGGGCAGTAATGAAGGAGTTAACAGCGAGCCCCGCAGAGAGGGCGGAATCAGTCGCCTCATCCGACCCAGGAAGCGGCGGTACACACCAGCATGCGAATAAAAATGGATTTTGGGGGAACCGACCGTAACGAAACCGTGTTGTGGTGGGCAGATTTCGAGGGAGGGAAGGGGCCTCTGGTGAACTGGGCGACGTGAGGGGACCGAGCCGCCACAGAGCCCGTGTGTTTTAGGGGTCGTGTGAAGTTACCTCAGATATCGGACTGGAGCTAACAGTTTTAGCGCCCTGCACCTCGACCGAGTCTCTCAAATGTGTAATTCGCTTCGTCGGTCTTCATAGTTTTTGGGGAGGTTTCTCCACACAAATGTTCCTCACGCTAGGTGGGGTTACCTCAGCCGGGTAGCTGGTGAATGTTGTGAGGAGGTCTTGGCATATTTGAGTGGGTGGTTGTTAACAGCCCGTGATAATTTGTGAAGGGACTGTGGTTGAGGTTGTATTACCTGTGAAGATTTAATGCTGGTGTGTATCTTTCTCCTCCACCACCAGCGCCGAGGGACCTATAGCTAAACAGCTACTTATCTGTCTGGCTAGGTTAGCGTTTTGTAATTGAGCTTTTGTCGTTATCTGATAATATATATTATGTATATTTAATCTACGTTAACCCGCCATATAGGGTCTTTAGTTCCAGGAATCGTTCTTGCTCGTATTTTATCGCTGAAACGATAAGGGTTGGTGTATCGTGAACGAAGTCCGCGCATCACGATAAATAATCCAGAATTTAGTGGATATCGTTGATTTTGTGCTCGTCTGTTGCTCGTCGTTTTGAAATTGTAATCTCACCAGGCTAAATTTAACCAGCTAGCTAAATTAAATTTACCGTTACATGTCAAAAATTATTACTCCGGCGAGATTTAGCTGTTGAGCTCCAGTGTCCTTATTTTGAAGACGTTTGTGTTGGGGCGAAACGTTGCAGTTCATGTTTCGACAAGAAGTCAGTGTACTGTCCTTTATTCCGTCTTGTTCGTACCTTTTCCAATACGAGAAGAGGAACATGTCTCGATATAACATCTACAGTTTGCTGGACTGGGTGTACGGCGGGGTGGATCCCAAATTCGAGGGCAACGGAGGCCCCGACTGCGCCGCCTTCATCACCCCGCACCAACGACTGTGTGAAACGGTCATCATCATTTTAATGTCCGTCGTGGAGGTGGTTTTGGCACTCAGGAAAATAAACGTTTCTAAAGAATACAAGGAAGCGGTGAAGGATGGACGCAGGCAAAGAGAGGACAGTATGGGGAAGAACCTGTTGCTGGTGGCACTGTGCATGACATTTGGCATCGAGGTTGGGTTCAAGTTTGCTACCAAGACGGTGATCTACCTTCTGAACCCCTGCCATGTTGTCACGATGGTGCAGGTACGTGATGTGTAAAACAGTAAATTTCCTCCTTCAAAATGTGCTTATCGTGTGACAGAATGAATATTTGAGCTGGGGGGGACATTCAAAGAAACAAATGTAATATACATCTCATCATAACATACCTGTCATGAACCATTTGTAGGGCAGGCAGTTCTGTGCTTGTACTGAGAGTTTGTAGTCACCCCTTTTTTTGTACATATGAACAAAACACTAAATAATCTAAATGAAATTGCTGTTATTCTGCAACAATGCAGCCAAGACTTTATGTACTTTGTCATAACACTTGGTCAGCTATTGATTGAAATGTGTGTGTGTATATATTATATATATTATGGCTTGCAGTAGACATTGTCACAAAACAGCTTTGCAGAAACTAGTAAACGTTAACTTAAATGGGGAAACCTTTGAACATTGGGCAGTACCGTTGTAGAACACATCAATGAAAGAAACCTTTATACGTTTTTAATGTTTTAAGTTTTTATATTTTATCTGACTTGTTGCTAGCCATATCATACTAATTTGGAGATGACAAGAAAATACATTTATGCAATTAGATTAGTTGAGAGTTAGTTTAATGCAAAAAAATATATATATAAAAAATACAGGAAAATAGTACATAGTTGAAAATGTAAGTTATATAACACTGTGTCCATTTTCGAGAAATATTGTTCATTGGGTGTGGTGCAAAAGAGGACATGGTGTAAATGGTTTGCCTGCCATTAAAAGCGTATCTGTTTGTGATCTACAAATATGAATGCATGCATTTTCCTGATCTGTTCTCTTCCAGATAGTGGTGCCAGATGTCTAATTTCTGGTTAAATACTGGTCTGTGTGAGGTAGAAGACACTTCCAGAGCCAGCCAAAAAATACGAATAATACAGTGACTATGGCAGTTGCAATTAGCCGAAAAAGTGAATTAGAAGACATTACAACACAGTGCACACTTGATATTTGTCAGCCCGTGTGAACACGCATAATAACAATGATGAGAATAAAGTGTGCAGAAGTATTACGGTATGGCCTCTAGTTGTATCTTGTATTAAATGACATGTTTTATGTAACAGAAATTAATTGGCTTATCAAGGCTCAGATGGTGGAGGGAGTTTTATGTAAACAGTCCTGCATTCGGTGTGGTGTTTTGTGTGTGTGTGTGAGTGATGTTTTGTGATATGTATGGTGTGGGATGGCGTGGTGTGTGGGATGGCTTGGTGTGTGGGGTGGCGTGGTTCCATTAAACTCCATCACTTGTCACTCTGTGTGTGTTATGATATCAGAGTATTATCCAAATGTCTGACTGTTTACGTCACCTTGAAAGATCTTTACTGAATAAATCTAATATTGACCAAGGCATTGATAAGGCAGATAGGTCTAAGTTGTTCAAACACACTGTACGGCCAAGAGTTTATGTACTTTGCTGTATTGCCTCTAGCCGGCTATTGATTTCATGCCTTTGAAGGTCGAGCATCAAGATGAGTTGATATGTTAGTGTTTCCATGCATTAATAAATTGATGAATGGATTAATTTTTTAATTCATGGTTTCATGCGTGGTCATGTAAAGGGTACCGCAAGAAGTGCATTTCCTATTGCACCTTTCTTGACAAACACCTCTGAACTCGTTTGAATGATGAATTATAATAATACTCATCTGTACACATACTAGCAAGTTCAGGCTTACGCTGTATGGGCTAACAGTCGGCCGTCTTTTTTTGTAGCCGGTTTCAAAGTTCATATAAACCGTACAGCTGCCTACATTAAAAAAAAAGCCTTCTAAGATTTCCTATCACACAGGATAGCCATCGTTAGTAATAGCAATTGCTTTCTCGGTTTCTCTCTTCCCCTTTTACATTAGGAACTCCTGTTAAGTCTTACTCTACTGCTGCATACGCACTTGCAGTGTCGTGCTATGTGGACACAGACAAACAGCATTCATCAATGGGGCGATAATCGAAGCTGCCATGCTAGTGTTAAAATCCAGCTCTGCATTTCACGAGTTATATTAGGAGTTCTCTCTCTACCCCTCTTTACCTCTCTCTCTCTCTCTCCGCCAAGCAATGATTCTTCACATGCTAGGCCACATATCGCAGTTTGTATGTATGAGTGATGCTGTAAGACTGTTGGTAGATTTCCTCCATTTAAAAGAAAGCTGGAGCGTCATACGAGAGCATACTGGACACGTTTGTTCCACACCGTAAACGCTAAACGAACGAGCTTGTGCCGCACACACTTGTTAGGCATGAATATTGGTGTTTACTGATACAAACTAAAGGAAAATCTCCATGAATCACCCCAGTCACAGGTCCCCTCTACACCAAATGGATCCAGTGTGTAGGGAGGACTGAACACTCTCTCATTCCTCCCGTAATACTCATCAAAAATTAACCGGCTAATATAAATCTGTTCATTTGTTTGTTTACAAGGATTCATTTCCTGTAATGTTTAATATAGCCAATAGCGATTCACTAAATGGGTTATGCTGTGGTAGAGAGGTTTCACTCGTGTCAGGTTTCGGATCTGTACCTCCGCTTTACATTAGTGGTTTACATGTGAATCGGGTTTTGTTCCATGGGGGGTCAGTGGCTCTTTGCAAAGGGAAGCTCTGAGGAGAACTCCCAAACATGGCCCGCATGAATAACTCCCTGACCACGCCGATATCATCCGCACTTCTAATATTAGGAAGACGCCAGTTCAGCCGCTCCGTTTCTGGTCGGGGATTAAGGGCTCGGTGCTGTTCCCCACCAAGAGAAGTATGGCGTCTGTCATCAGTTCAGATGAAAAGGCAGAACCGTTCTGCGTCAGTGGCAGATGAAGGACATGTCCACCCTCAGCGCCTCGTACGCCTGGGGAAAGGTGTTCTGTCTTTAAAATTCAACTAGCATGACAATTGTTTTCTTTTTTCATGGCATATTAGATCTGGTCTGCTGAATAATCATAGTTCAAATACCTGACAGGACAAGTATTTGTCTTGTGTTCTGCATGGTCAAGATATATGTAAACACAAAGTACCAGTGGTGGAGCCTGAAATATGTGTGTGTGTGTGTGTGTGTGTGTGTGTGTGTGTGTGTGTGTGTGTACGTCATCCTCACACTATTGACTCACACTCGTTCTCGCTATATGTAGATCTGAACAGTCCATGGAGATCACTGTAGTTATAATACTGTAGTTAATACTTCTGTTGAATCAGCCTCACTACCCAACACATTAAGGATGCCTGTGGTGTATCTGTCAGTGCAGACCTCAACTACTTTTAACCCCCACCAGGTCTTTGTTCTGTTCCATCTTCCAGCTCACCTTGTTGAGGTAATTAAGAGCTGTTTCACCTTCAGGTTCTTGACTCGTAAGAGGACCTGGGACAGACCAAAGACCTGGAATGGATCAGGGTCCATAAGAACAGTAATGGACTTTGAGTCATGGCACCTTTTTAATTGAAATCTTGATACAGTGATTAGTATTCCATAACCTCATCATGTGTACATGGTGGAACAGCCAGACTTGCTAGAGTCATGATGTTTGGCCCTCCAGTCCACACCATGTTGGGTTCTGATCCGAAGATCATGGTAGATTGCTGGTAGAATCCTTAGCGATATAAATTCAGATTTAGTGTTCAGCAAAGTATTGACTTTTTTGTAATAAAATATTGCATATATTCTATATTGATAAATATTCATATAATAATTAGTTGTTAATATATACATTAACATGAACGTCACATTTCCTGTACTACATATATGTGGTACATGTGGTTGGCAGCAGTGTTGCAGTTTTCTGAAATCACAATAAAGTAAATTAATTTCAATTCCTTATTCACTTCACTGTGAATTTCACCATGATTTTGCTGTTTTTCCTCAATGCAGATTTGAAGTTTTGGGTACAGTGCAGAACTGTTTTAGACTGCGACCACTGCAGAGTTAATAATAAACGTCTCTCCCTTCTCAGTGCCCAACGAGCCTCAGATCCGTTAACCTTTGCTACTTACTGCTGTCAGCGAACAGACCCGTGCTTGAAGTAGACCGTGGATTTCAGTGTTGATCCATTGTTATATTTGAAAAATCCCCAGAGTTTTTATTTTTGGTTCCAAAATGAATATTAAAACATTTGAGTGCTGTAATAATTTCTAACGAATGGATTAAGTTACATTGTTATAGTGCTTTTCAAGTAATCGCAGCAAACTGGTTGTCATCACACCTTTAGAGTAAGTATCTGTTAATAAGTACAACAACATAATGAACACGGCAGGTCCGGTACACGAGAGGGTATCATCAGTCTGTTCCTTCACATGGATCGCTCTTCGGAAATGAGCTGTGCGCCAAGAGCCGCGCTCATTTTAATTATTGACGGGCTCTTGTTGTGCTGTAGGCTACCCTGATGTCACACCATTACGGCCTTCAAGCTTCTGGTTTCCAAGACGCCCCAACGCCGCAGCAAACACCAGAAACGTTCTGCTTGAAAGGTTACGGCTCATTTACGTTCGAGCTCCGCAGCCTTCAGCCATCCGGCAGTCTAAAAGCACTTGTGTGTTGTGTATCCTAGACACCGTGACATTTTATCTTGTTTCCCTTGGAGCAAGCACCGTCGGCCGTATCCTAAGTGATATTTTGTCCCCGTATCACACCGGAGTACATGGAACGCTTTGTTTTGTTTCAGGTGACTTGAGGTAAAAAAAAAAAATCCAGAAGTTGTGACCTGCAGGCCAAAAAAATGTATTGAAATGCAAACGAATATTATATAAATGAGTGCTCCCATCAGATCTGTGGAAATTCTTGCGTGTCATGACGTGTCCTAAGGAATGTTGCTTTGATGTCTTGGTTTACGTGACACACATTTGCCCTTAACGCTGCTTGGAGTCGGACAGGACTTGCACTGGCCAGCCGGAGAGCAGCAGCGGAGTGAGGGGTTCATGACCCTTACGTTTCTGTCCTAGTGTGTGTTCAGTGGCTTTCTGTTCTCTCCTGTGCCCTCTGTGTGTTATACACATTGCGACTAACATTTGAAAACTGATTTGGAAAATGTATCCGTTACACTGGTGAGCTCTTGAGACTGACTTGTTTGGGGGGGGGGGGGGAAGAGATGGAAATCCTTGCGAGCTAAGCTCGAAACCCTACCAGCATTCATTCTGATGGGTTGGGCTTATGGTTTGCCAGTGAATTTCAGTCATCTCACTCCCTCAGGCCTGACTGTGAGAGGGTGTGACGCGTTTGTCCTGTTTCCCGGTGGGCCCTCGATGGCTTTTCCTAGGACAACTGACATCAGCTGTAGACATCCCCCCCCCCCCCCCCCCCCCCCCCCCCCCCCCGGCTGAGGTAGCGAACGCCAGCAGCTCTGCCCACAAACCCTGATTAGCCCTGTCAGTACGGCACGCTGAGTCCTGTCGAGACTCTGGCCTCCAGCCAGACCGCCCTGTGCTAACACTGGAGCCATAGTAAAACCTCCAGTATCATATCAGGAAGACTGGGGGAGACCACTGGTGTTTGACAGCTTAGACCTACCAGCCACTACCTTATTCATTAGTGTATTGGTGTATTGCAGTGGTGGTGGTGGTGGGGGGGGGGATTGCATCTTTATATTAAATAAGAAATTTAGACTTCATAATCTGATGGAAAACTGATGTATGAAGTGCTTTCTTCTGTCTGCTTGTATTGGTGTGCAACAGCTGCCAGTGGCTGCCTGCCCATGTCCACTTCCAGGTAATGAGGTGCAGAATAATGTAGCCTACAGGGAAGCAAGTTCTGTACACACTTCACTGGGTGCACATGACTGGACAATCCAGTTCTGCAGCTCTCAGGGTTGGGTGGGGCTTTTTTTTTTTGTTTTGGACTATGGGTGTGGGAGGTGGTTGTTTTCGTGTGTAAGTGTGTGGTGGTGGTGGTGTTTTTTTGTTTGTTTGTTTTTATATCCCCTAAAATGTACAGTCCTTAAACTAACAAAAAGCCTTCTTTGAGATTGTATTTTTGTTTGCCATTAAAGACTTCCCCATGAAGGTTAGTGACTATAGCTTGCTGAGACTACTGTGACTATAAGTGTCTACAGTTTCCTGACTATGAGCCTGCGTATTAACACAGCAACCGCAAAGTTATGAAAAATACATATTACATCAGAAAATTCAACAAAACCTCCTCCACGCCTGCCCTGTTTGTGTCTCACCTATTTCCCTTCCACATGAATCACAGGGGGACAATGTGCTGGAGTGACCTGGCTAATTATGTGACCTCAGTGCCAGGAGACCGGTGAGGTGTTGCTGACTGCCCACTGGCTCTCACACATGGCGGGCATATGCTGTTCCAAGCGACTTCAGCTCCGTGTAGCAGGACCATACCTAGCCTACTTGCGCTGTTTGGCACTGGCTTAGCATTCATTTCATTAGATACAGTGAAGTGCACCGTAACTCATTTTCAAAATGGGGTCCTGACCCGTTTCTGTTTGCTGCCGTACTGTACGTGTCTCCCGTTCATTCTGTTTCCGTGTATGTAATAAGCTGCATCAGCCAAAACAAAACTGAATAGACATTCTCTTGAACTTCAGAATTGTCCAGTAATTGTCCTTTCTGTCTTCGTGTTGTTCACCACTACAGATCTTCCTACTGGCATGTCCACCCGGGAAAACGGCCATGGTCATTTTTCGGTGAGTAACGAGCGCTTTTAAGCTTTTAAGTTTACCAAATCAAAACTAAAAATAAATGCTCAATGTAAATGTTGTTGTAGCTGTCTGCCCGCCCACCTGCCGGCACATCGGCCTATCGGCTCACTTAGTAGGACACCTGGCCACACCGGGGGAGTGGGCTCGGTTCCCAGAGCCCACGCGCGCCGTCATACCGTCAAATGTGCTAGCTGCTCTGGTCCAGAGAGTCTTCCAATTGCTGTAAATGTGAATAGCTTGTGTCTGATTTCTTCTTTTAAAATAAGTAGGCCTTTTAACACAAAGGCTGCCTCGGTGTAGCAGGTTGTTCACAGTGGAATGAGGGTTGTAGAGTATTCGCATAGGATTAGCACACCACACTGGGTGTTCCTGATGTATGGCTTTTGAGCGCCTCAAAGGAGAATCTCCTGCTGACGCAGGTATGTTTCAAATGTGCTGCATTAGAAAGGCAGACACAAATGACATCAAACCAAACACTGTCATCTATTCTTTATCAAATCATGACATGGAATGACTGTAAACAAAACAAAACAATGCCCGTGATTTTGACGTGTCCAGTCACTCCCAATGCAGAGAGCCTCGGGGAGTTAGCGATTGAGCACCAGCGAGACTGACTGAAGACGGAAATGGCAGCGCTTAAACGTTAAATAGATTAGGGGTCATATCTTCTCAAATGGACTCGCGCTCGAGGCGGATGTCTGCCTGAGACGTCTGTCTCTGTGCTGTTTGATAGAACGCACATTTTCGTTAGTCCTGTCCGGTTCCAGAAACGGAACTGACGTAGCATGCTAGGTTTGAACGTGGTGGGAAGTGTTTGTGTAGTTGCATGATAAAGTGCTTTTAGTCTGAGCTGAAAGATGCATTCGGTTCTCTCAAGAACATCATTAGCGTCTCCAGAGGGAAGTCCTAAGGATGGTGGTTGTTTATGATGATTGCTTGTTCTTTTATCCTCTTAAAATTCTCCTTCACGCTCTCTCTCTCGCTCTCACTCTTTCTCTTTCACTCCTTCTCTAAATCAACAATGACAGAATATTTGCCCGTTTTAGATGGTTTAATGTTTCTTTCACCTCCTTTCCAAGTGTAATTAGATCAAGGCCTTCTGCAAAAAAGAGAGAGAGGGAGGGAGAGAGAGAACATGTTGTACAATAAATGATGAAAAAATGGTTGTGAAATGTCACACCTTTATAAAGAAGCTCTGGCTGTTTGGAATGGACCTCGTGATGCGCAGGAGAAAGGTCTCAGCAGAGGAACCCAACCAGTTGCCTCCCAGTTCATTTTCCTTCGCCCTGCTTGGCACGAGGCGTGGCTGAGAGATTCCTCTGGGGAGGGCAAGGCTTCGCGGGCATGACGACCATGTCGAGTGATATCTCATTCTGCCAAACTCCGGGAAAGATCCCCTCTAGCCCAATGAACCCCACTGTAGCATGGAGCGCAGGTCAGGGATCAGTAGGCTTTGCATGGCTCCAGGTGAATAGGGACAGGGCAAAGCAAAGATGCTGATCTGAGATCAGGCTTTAAAGGGGTCGATGACAACGACACTGCAGCAATGTAATCTTGAGACATTTGTTCTTCTGACTAGTGTCTGATGAGCCTGGTGTATATCCAGATTTGACACAAGTACAGCAAGTTTCAGTGAAGAGAAAGCATACTGTTTATTTTGGGATGCTTCGCAGAGAACAGCTGTGAACTTGGAAATATCGCTGAAATTGCTATTGCTAACCATCAGAAGAGGTGGAGTGTTCACTTATGTGGGGGACACAGAGACACAAGACCCATAGGCAGGCCCAGCCACCTTCACCTACGAAGACACTCACCATCCCACACACACACACATTTCTGGCCTTTGGTCCAAGAGGAAGCCCCTGACCTGGAGAGCAGCCATGGCACACGCCCCAGCCGAACGCCCAGCGACGTCCCTGCTGTGGGGTCTCAGAACGCCAGATCTGAACCCACCTGGACGACGTCGTGGGTGACTCACACAGACGAGCCCATCCAGCCTATGAGAGATTGTGTTCCGTGAGCTGTGCGAAAAGGCTGGTGCATACAAGCAAGTGAGCAGAATGAAAGGCTTTAGGCTTAGATGGTTTTCATGATGGAAATAAATTGGCGTAATTTAATGTAATTCTGAAAGGTTTAAAATAAATTTAAAAAGAAGAAACACGCATTCCTGAAACTGGGGGTTTAAAGTTTGTATTGTATTTGACGTGGTAGACGTGCCATTCTGATTCGGCAAGTTTGCCTAACTGTTTGGCTGTGCTCTGTCAACTGGCGATTAAATATACGCTAAATTAACACCACATACGTGAGGATCTCCCGCTTGCGAACTCCAATTATGGCTTCCCTCTGTAGCCGTGACAACTGGAGGCGGGTCGCTGTTGCTCCAGTATCGTGTGTCCGTGCTAAAGCCTCGACTGTGCTCACCTCTTTGCGATGACATCGGCCCGAGAGCTCAGTTTACACAGCGAGCCCCGTAAACAATGACATTACACGCTTGTGTTGACACCATTTTCACTGGGCACCATGGTCCTGTGTGGCAGGGCTTGACCAATATAGGCCTTGCCTTTGTATCAAAAAGGTATTGTGTTGTGGTCCAAAAAACCCCACTCTGACTCTAATCTTCATTTCTCTCTGTTTCTCTGCATATATAATGTACACGTATAATGCAATACTGGTGGGGTGGGGGGGTGGGGGGTAAAAGCTTGCCTGTGTAAGTGCATGCAACGTGGCTCTTGGGAGCACGGCAGTAAATCTGGGATGGGTTCTGGTCGCCACGCGGCCTTTAACGCAGGGGTCAGCAGATGACTGTGTGGAATGTTCCCTCGGGCTAATGATTGACCACCACGGTGAAGGGGAGCGTGTGCGGGCGGATGTGTTGGTGAACGTTGTGTTTTCTCTGTTCTCGCAGGCTTCAGGTGCACATGCTGAACGGCGCTCTCCTGGCTCTGCTCTTCCCGGTGGTCAACACCCGACTAGTGAGTGCAAACCCCCCCCCGTTTTTTCCCTGTTCCCCCCTCCTTTTGTTCACTGCGAGAGGCACCCGTGCATGTTCATACACAAACATTAGACCTCACCGTTAAGGTTCTTCTCTGTCCCGATATAAAATGAGTTAAAAAGCTTTGGTGTAAGCCCTGGAAGGCGTTCGACCCAAGAGCCCAAGAGCCGACCACGCCAATGCCATTACGGTCATTGTGCGTCCCGGTCAGAGCCATTAAGGTTTGAGTGAGGCGGCGGCTCTTTGGGGTTGGAGCAGTCTAATGGCCCCTCCCCCCCGCAAACAAGGACACCGCAGGAGCCGTTTTCACGAAGCTGGCCGTCATTCGCTCGGCAGAGGCAACGTGCAAATATTTACGGGAAACCTCTTGCCAGAGCAAAAGTCAAAAGTCTTTCCAGGAGTGCAAAAGCATTTCTGTGTTTGATTCAGCAGCAGAACTGGTGCTCGGCTCAGGGTTTCACAGAACCCCCATCCCCCCCCCGCCGCCACACACGGGTTTATTAGCGTGTGTGTACTCTCACACAGGGTTGTTTGACAGCCTCTGTCACAGGGCCAAAATAGCGGAATGGTGGCAGCGATCCCTTATAGCACGTTTGGAGGGAGCGGTGCAGAGAAGAAGAGACCTCGGCAGCTCCAGGCACGTCCACCCAGGACTCGGTCCAGTCAGACTTGTGCCTGTGAAACTGCTCCAGTGTAACATTTGTAAATGAGATTAAAAAAAGAAAAGAAAAAAGGAGGGGGTGTGGCCTTGGTGCACTGATGCAGATTGATTGATTCATTCTGCCCCTCCCCGTCATTCCTCCCGGGGCATTCTCTCTGGTCTTCTCGGAGATGGCCGCCGCACGCTCTTCTGCTAGGGTTCCTTCCTGGACCTCGTGCCAGTTTCCAGGTAGAGCTGTAACCCGAGCCGCAGGAGGTAAACATGAGCAGATGTTTGGGAATGGGAGGATGGGGGGGAGAGGAATGCGTCTTCGGTAACCCCCCCCCAGTCCTGCTGGGATAGAGGACCACCTACTGCTGCTTCTGACCAATCCAACGGCTCCTGCAGAGATGAAAGGAGCACTGACACAGAATGTGAGGGATTAGAGTCAGGAGGGGAGAAGACACCCGAACACATGGCGTGGGAGCACGCTCTCTCTTCTCCTCCGAGACTGTAAATACTGTACATTTACAAAGAAGACACCCGAACACATGGCGGGGGGGCACGCTCTCTCTTCTCCTCCGAGACTGTAAATACTGTACATTTACAAAGAAGACACCCGAACACATGGCGGGGGGGCACGCTCTCTCTTCTCCTCCGAGACTGTAAATACTGTACATTTACAAAGAAGCTTTTGCAGACTTGCTTCCTTGAGCAAAATGAAGGGTGTGATCTGTAATACAGAATTTATAAAAGCTTGTAAAACGTCTGAGTCAGAATGTGGTTTCTGAGAAGGGAGCGTAAAGGATTACTATAAGGAACTATAAACACCTCAAAAAGAAGTCGGCCCCTATCTCTTGTTCTCCGTAAATGTTGTGTTGGGAAAAGAAAACCCTTTGCCCTGAGATGTTTTGTGGACATCCTCTGACTCATTCATGTTAGCAGCCATTATCAGTACCACACTGCCATCAGATAATGGACCCATTCTGAAGGCCTGTCCTCCTATGAGTTCAGGGCGTTTGTTGGTTAGGTCAATTTGATGTTAAAAGCTGCCAATAAGACATGTTCTGTGTTCAGTTGGACTGTTGCACAGTACAGAAAAATACAGATGGGTAAAAAGTGTGGTATGTCATACTCTAATTGGTTAATGTGTGATATTTGTGTGATATAATTATGACTTAATAAGTCAACATGAGGAAATGTTTCACTTTTACTGAGCAGACACAGCATGTCACCAGTACCACTGTTTGAGCCTTGAGGGTGTTTTTTAAACTAATGTACCCCTGCCTCGTCCCTCTCATTCACTTGGGTAAAAAGACACCAATAAACGTGCTCAAACAGATGGTGAAAATGGTGCATAGTTTGAGGGAAAACGAGTGAAAAAAAATTCAATAGTGCAAAGACGATGGTCTGACTGCAGCCTGTCCAGCGTGAGCGATGTTTTGTCTCGTTGAGGTGCACGAGCTGGCTAGCCATTGGTCCTCTCGTCATGGCCCCGCCCTCATCATGACCTGCTGTTAGGCATCATCTCCTTCATGCTCATTTCAGTGCGGTGGTGAAGCCAGATAGGGATTAACAGTGAGACATAATTCAGACAGCCTCCTGCATTACTTTCTTAATGTCCTTCAGTCTGTGTGGCAGAGATAATAAGCAAAAAACAGAGAGAGAGAGAGAGAGAGAGAGAGAGAGAGAGAGAAAGAAATAATAGAATACAATATCTTATTATAGTCTGTTCAGCTCCTTGGATTGTGTCGGGTGTGTCTGCTGTGTGGGAGTGACGCGTTACTTATGATGGAGCAAGATGAAAGGGCAGTGTTTACTTCCCACAGCACGCTCAAAACATTACCACAACCATCCTTTCAGCCCCACCCGCCCCAGCCCCACCCAGCCCCACCCAGCCCCCCCCAGCTCCGGGCAGCCACAGTAGCGTCTGTCAGTTCCCACGTCTGAAGAGCGAATCGCTCCCCCAACATAAACGCGTTCTTGTGCACGATGCACCAGGTCCATGAGGTCACGGTCCAGGCTTGTGTGATCTGATAATGACGCGTGGGGTTTGCACAACTGCTCGGTGTCCTCGTGTCCACCACCCTCGCGTCCCCGTCTTCACGACTGTCTTCCTGCAGCCTTGCTTGGTTAAAGCTGAAGACAGACGTGCATGCTCGTGGGTGGCAGCGTGCCCAGGTGATTTCCTGTTTGCCTAATGCTGATTACAAAGACCGTGGCAGCATTTGACTTCTGAGGGCCTTTATTGGCTTGTTTAATTATTTACTTGCCTGCATTGTTTGTGCAATATGTGTGTTTCCTGAATAGGGTTTTGCCTTTATTTCTTCACAAAAACACAAAAAGGAAATAAATTGAATGCGAGTGTGAACATTTTTGCCTTACAGTGTCCGTTCAGAAAGCTTCAGCGCCTCTTTTATCTAACAACATGGTGTCGTTAAGCGATGAAAATGCAGTAGGTCGTGAATGCAGATCACTTGACTGTTCACCAGAGTGCAGGGCCAGGATTGGGCAACCCTTCTCCCTTCTGTGGTTCACACTTCCTCACAGCGCAGCTTCCAGAGCACAAGAGTGCGTATGCTGAAGGCTCTTAGCCAGGCTTACCTCCCACAGTTGATCTCGCAGAAACTTCGTACAAAACGTTTTTTTCCTTTCTGGTTAAGATTTATAAATGGAGTTAGCTGACCTTGCTAAAATGGAATGAGATTTTCATTGAAGGGTGGTGTTGTAAAAGGGTATTCAGTTAGGTACGCTACAGTGTGTCTCACTCAAGGTTGCCATTCAGAGCTGGTTTCCTACGGTAGTGTGTTTTTATTTTCTTAATAATGCCTCTTTGGTCTGCTGAGAAGGGCCAGGAAGGTACAGCCCAGCCCCCATACTGAAAATCCTACACATCATTGGTCAGATTTTCTGTCATTTTGCTAACAGACTTGTATTTTCAAATCTCCTCAGAAGGAACATGTAGGCACATACACAGCAGCAAGTCTTGGCAGTTTCGATTAGTTCCACTCTGATAGAAATGCAAATGGTAATTCCAGAGTAATCCCATAGTAACTAGTGGTAAGAAGTGTATCCTATATGAATAGGTTGAAGTTTTTATTTTGGAAATGTGTACATTTATATTATGTTATTTTTTTCCATTCAATTTTTTCTGTGAACAGCTAGAAGGGCCTGACTGCACACCACTGCGTTTCATATATTTGCTTTCAGGTATTGTTCCAATACAATATATTGTTAGGCCTCTGTCACAGAAGACAAACTTTTATTGCCCTCTTCTATTTAATGTATTATACCACAGTTAATGGCCTTGTTCTGCCACGACGTAGCTTAAATCAGTTATCCAGCTTACGGCTTGGAAAATGCTAATCTTGGACATATGCAAAGTGTGGAGACAGTCATGCAAATAACTGTTGCAGTCTCCATTTTATGTGGACACTGGTGAAGAATATAAAATATCTAAACTCCTCGTGCATTTAAGGCTCTCTCTGCAGTTTGTGTCCATCTGGTGTGTCTCCCACAGCTTCCACGGAGGTGAGAAATGGCAGCCATTACCGGAATGGTGGGGTTGGTTTGAGAATACAGCCGCCCCAACCACCTCCATTGTATTTGCATAGATAGTTAGCGATTGCTGAGAAACGAATCCATTTATGTACATAAAACCTTGGATGTACTGCTGAATAATTGCAGACCTCACAAGTCCTATCTATGGAACATGGTGGCAGACTCACGGCCAGATGGGGGCGCCATACCACACCCAGGGCCACAGTGACAGCAGGCATGTCTTCCCACTTTGTTCGTATCTGCTTATAGCACTAGCCTGAAGCTCTGGCTCTGGGCCTGAACGAAGGATTAGAAAGTCTGATTCTTCAGTCAGCGCGAGGGTGGTGTCCATGGACCGTGCGGTCCAGAAGATCGAAGCTCAGCAAACCGCTCCAGATCTCCTTGGGACCCTCACCGGCAACCAGGAGATGGACTAGCTTCCTCCAGAGAGCAGGTTAAGATGGTCGTTAAGCTCCGCTGTCAGCCACGCTGTGGCTATGGCCTCCACTGGCCTGCAATCTGAGATGGAGGGGCACTGGCACAGGGATCTCCACCCTCCAGCCCTCGTCCTCCTGGTCAGCAGACGTAGGCGACACCACGTCGCAGGACGGTGGAGGGTTTCGTTCAAACTCGTAAGAAACTCGTTCCACTGCCTCTGATTTAGGTGCAGTGATGTGTCCTCCTTTTTGGAGGTCTTTCGACTGAAGTGGTGTTTAAAAAAAATACATTTTAGAATGGATTATGTATGTGCAAAAATAACCTGCACAATTTCTTTTAAATATCCTTAACCGACTCAAAATGAAGGTCCCTTGAAACGATAACGAGCCACTGCTCACCCCTCCTGTTCTGCAGCGGGGTGTGTCACGCAAATACGTCCTCGAGAGACGCAGCTGCTGGAGAGGAAACGTAGCGGTGCAACGTTCACGCCTCACGCGGGGGAAACGTAGCGCCCGGTTTGCTCCCCGAAGTCTGGGCTCGCTCCGGCTGCATTCTGGCCCGTGTCGCTAACCCCTGGTTGCCTGAGTGAAACACGCTAAGAGCCTCGACAGCCACCCGGCCACAAGGCCCAACAATTCACAGCAAGATCCCAACAACTTGTTAAATCAGCAGCAAGAAAAGTTCTTCAGACATCTGCCCCAGTTCTCTAATTTTTCCGCTCACGTTCTTCCCGTGTTGATAAGATGTTCGTTTTACAGTCGGCTAAAATACTAATAGCGCTAATATTATGTTGTAGTGCATGTGTTGATCTGTATGACGTTGGCACCTTCTGTGTATTACATTGTAACCCAACTGGCCTCAGTGGTTGGTACAAGAGAATTGTTCATTTGTGCTACTGTAGTTCATATATGAATGTGATTGACATAAAGTTGGCATCCCATCTCAACATGGACAGAACTAATGTGAACAAACCTTAATATGTCAAACCAAAGCAGCAAACAAAACATTTTACAGCACAAACCTGCTCAGATGTTTGGGACTATAAGACTATAAGTATGGTTAATATCGCACACACATTCAGGAATATATTATATAAGTTAGCGATAGCTGGTGGTCAATGGCCAATGAAACAGATCACTATTATTTTAAAATACTTACATTTCTGCTATGGATAAGTTAGTATTTATGTCTGTTTTAGTGGATGTTTAGTTGCCAGTGCTGAGTTGTTCTGACCCAGGTTAGAAAAGCAGGGAGGGGCACTGTGGTTACCACACATCTCTAGCGTTCTGCTGACTGTATCTGGGGTGTTGCCATCAAAAATAAACTCCGCTCTTCTGTCCTCAAAGACTGGAGACACACACACACACACACGCGCTACCATAGTCATTTGTTGAGGTCTATGCTGCCAACACCACCACTCCAGATACTTAAATGTCTGAAAAACCGCAGAAAAGGTTTGTTTCCCTTGCGTCCTCTTTAATGGAGCTACATCACCTGCTGCGTACGTGCAGGCGTAGAGGGTTGGGGGGGGGGGGGGGGTGGCTGTGGCATCAGGCCGTACAGTACGGACATGAACAGATGAACAATGTAGGCCCAGTTCCATTTTTAGTGAAACTGCGAGTGTGCGTGTTATATTGGTGGGTGGGTGGGTGTTATTCAGGCAGGGGTGGGGGGGGTTTCTGTCATCATCTTCACAGTGCAGGCCTGGTTTGAAGGGTGGGGGGGGGGGTTTCTGTCGTCATCTTCACAGTGCAGGCCTGGTTTGAAGGGGGGGGGGGGGGGGGGGGGGGTTTCTGTCGTCATCCTCACAGTGCAGGCCTGGTTTGAAGGGTGGGGGGGGTTTCTGTCGTCATCCTCACAGTGCAGGCCTGGTTTGAAGGGTGGGGGGGTTTCTGTCGTCATCCACACAGTGCAGGCCTGGTTTGAAGGGTGGGGGGGGGTTTCTGTCGTCATCCTCACAGTGCAGGCCTGGTTTGAAGGGGGGGGGGGGGGGGGTTTCTGTCGTCATCCTCACAGTGCAGGCCTGGTTTGAAGGGTGGGGGGGGTTTCTGTCGTCATCCTCACAGTGCAGGCCTGGTTTGAAGGGTGGGGGGGTTTCTGTCGTCATCCACACAGTGCAGGCCTGGTTTGAAGGGTGGGGGGGGGTTTCTGTCGTCATCCTCACAGTGCAGGCCTGGTTTGAAGGGGGGGGGGGGTTTCTGTCGTCATCCACACAGTGCAGGCCTGGTTTGAAGGGGGGGGGGTTTCTGTCGTCATCCACACAGTGCAGGCCTGGTTTGAAGGGGGGGGGGGTTTCTGTCGTCATCCTCACAGTGCAGGCCTGGTTTGAAGGGGGGGGGGGGGGGGGGTTTCTGTCGTCATCCACACAGTGCAGGCCTGGTTTGAAGACACACATGTAGCTCCCCCCCTTCCCTGTTTCACAGATTGGTATGTTTTTGGTGATTTTAACCCTGCAGGTCTGCGTGGAGAAGAGCTTAATATTTATCAGTCCAGTTTTATATGTCCTGATATGATATTAACAGATATGAAGGACATAAATGCTATGTCTGATATGAGTAATGTGTATATTGCAGTGTCTTAATGCCAGCATTATTTTGATTGTGATTTTGTCTCTCTAGTTAAGGGGACGTTTGAAGATTGTGTGCATTATGTGCTTAAACAAGTAAACGAGCTGCCATGTTCTCGCCTTTACAAACCTGCCCTGCTCTAACGTTGGAAGTTAACAGTCACCAAAGCCAAAGGTCTTGTCGTCCACAGCTCCCCTTCGAGAAGGAGATCTACTACATCCAACACTCCATGCTCTACCTCGTGCCCGTCTACCTGTTCCGGAAAGGAGGTGAGCCAAGCCTGCCGCACGCAGCCACGTCCGCGTGACGATGTGACGGGCGGAGGCCGGGGGGGGGGCACGCCTGCACACGCGCGCATACCACACCGCCTCGTTCAGACGCCTGATTTCACAGGCCACGTAAAAGCCGTTCACGTCGGCTCGCGTGCTAGCTTGCTTAGACGAGTTGGTGGAGGAAATGGTTTGGGCAGAAGAAGGTGCTCAGAGGCAGAGCTCAGACACCACCAAAGGAAGGAGGGGGGGGGGGGACAAACAACAACCAAAAATGGGATGATGCAATGCTGCCATCTAGTGTTGGTTCATGGCCATTGCACCAAAGTACAGGTCTAGGCATGTAAGTATGGACGCGATTGTCAACACGCCTGCATTGGCTTCATGGAATTACAAAGTGGGGTGAGTTGGGAAGGAGAGGATGAAAGGGATGATTCAGCTGCAAACGCGTGTAAAGCACAGGGTGTGAGGTACGGGGAGAAATGGGGCTTTTCACACCCAGACATTCATATAGACAGAGTCAGGGAGATGATCATCAATCAGATCATGTCTTCATCATATCATAGTACAATGAGCAGAGCTGTGTGAGTGTGTGAGTGTGTGTGTGTGTGAGCACACACAAGGTTCACGAGGAGGAAGGCTCTGGTCATGCGACAGCAGTGGTGGAGGGGGATGGTTAGGTTGGAAAGGAAGGAAGGAAGAGAGAAAGAAAGAGAAGGGAGGAGTGATGTGCTCTTACAGGAAGAGATATGATTGGGGGGGGGGGGTGGTCTGGGCGGGACGTGACGCCATGACGAAGGCTCCTCGCCGTACAAACGCAGTGTGGTCTGCTCTCAGTGGGCCGGGCGCACGCATTTGCATACGGACAACAATGTGCCCATTCATCGCTCCATCAGCTGGCCGTCCGCACACACCCCACAGGGCCCTGCAGTCATGCGACTCCACCCGTCTCCACTAGAGTGCAGCGCCCTCTGTCTGATACACGCACCCGTGCAGGGAGAATGACTGCTAATGTTAGCAGCTAGCACACACATGCACACAGACACACACACACAGAGTGTTGTGTTGGATCAGAACTCGCCGTCCTCCCATCATCTCTGGCTGCATGTAAATCCGTTGTAGATATGCTGATGTGAGCTGCACAGATACGTGGGAGATGTGTGTGTAAGGTTTTTCTTACTTGCTTTCAGGTGTGTACAAACCAGAGCCACTGAGTGACATGTGGTGGGCGCTGTTATCTACAGGCATCCTCTTCCTCTACCATTTTGTGTTTCTGCAAGGCCTAGGAATGGTAAGACACACACACACACACACACACACACACACACACACACACACACACACACTTGATCTCTCTCTCCTCCCCCATATGCAGATCAAGTGTGTTGGGTACCATGGTTGAGTTTACCATTTGCTATATTTCTAACATTGTTGGTCTACATGCACGACTGCCTTCCCACAAAATGTATGCAATTGGTCTGAGATTTGTACGAACATATTTCATATTATTGGCCCAGAAGATCGAATTCAAAGGTAAAAATGTTTTACCTTAATCTCGACATTACACACCTCATTCCTATCAAAGCATACTGTTGACTAACAGTAACTGTAGTACGGTGTGTAATTTAGTCTCTGATCTCACACACACACACACACACAAGCTCTCCAAACCGGTGTCTCATCCTCGTGCATATTCACACATTCCGTTGCAGCAGACGGCCCCTCCCACACGCAGTCTTTTTTTAATCACGGCGTCGCCACGGCGTCAGGTGGTGACCTCATCCGTTCCTTTGCTCCGCCCAGGTGACGGAGGTGAACCTGAACAACATGCTGTGCCCGGCCGTGTCGGACCCATTCTACGGGCCCTGGTACCGGGTGTGGGCCACGGGCCACCAAACCCTGCTCACGCTGGTGCACGGCAAGGCGCTGACCGTGCTCTCGCACCACACGGCGCCCGCCATGCGCCACCTGCTGGACGCAGCGCGCCTGCGTAACAAGAAAGTGGATTGAGCGCCCAGGGGACGCACGAGCGCCCGTTCCCCCGGCGACATCCGGAAACCCCGGTCTCATCGTTTCTCATGCACCTCCAGGGTTTTTTTGTTGTTTTATATTTCTCATTATGACAAATGTGTCAGTGAAAGCTCCCATTTCCCCTAAGGAGGAGCTGTAGGTCAGTGTTATATTGAACTGTTGAGAGAACAGGTCAGTCCTTTTGCCGAGTCATTAGCCACGTGAAACTTGCCTTGCTTCTTTCCGTGGGAGGTTTTTTGTTTTGGGTTTTTTTTCTTCTCCAAAACGGAGGTTCTGATAACTCACAGTGACACTTCTTCTCAAGTTGCCTTCTTTGGTTACATTCACCAGTAATGTGGGGGCCAACCCAGAAATGTTGCGGTTAATGGGAACACCCGTCCCAGCCACCTACACTGTGTTCTTCTCGAGGCGCGCCGTTTATTCCCGCGCTGAAAACACCGTCATTCTCAAGTGTTCGTACTTAGACGTTCAGCGCGTGCCGTCACGGTTAACATGTTGAAAGCTTCTTTGTGACGATATTGTGTTTTGTGTCAGAGATACAAGTTCTGTCAGGCCTTCTGCTGTGTACCTGACATGTAAATACTCAGCTTGCAGGATGACTGAGCAGAGCTCCTCATCGTTACTACTAATTATGAGTCACGTATTTCACACTCTCCAGTGACGTAAGCGAACTGTGCGGTCGAGCTGGGAACAGTCTAACTGCTGAAGGCAACAGCTGCTCAGATGTAGCTGGGATCCATAATCGATTTTAAAGGAAAGTAGGTTTTCCATAGGGACTCATTTTTTCTTATTGCCTGTTCGGGCAACATTTTGGGCACTGCAATGTTCATATAAGTATTATAGTATTCTTGTAAGAGTCTAGCTAGAGTTGAATTTCTTTTTTCTACGTTTGAAGCTTTTGAACACCTTTGCCTCTGTGCACATTACATATCATTACATGTACAATGAAGGAACATTTAACTTGTGTGAAATATCCACATAGGTAGTTGCTACACCCTGCAAATTGTAATGACGTTTAAATAGTTTGATCGTAATGATTTTTTTTAAACTGTGAAAACACGGTCACCTTTCAGAGAACTACAGCAAGAGCCAAGAACTTTGTTTCCTTTGTATCTGCTTTTTTTTTTTTTATCGTGCGGACGAGCATCTAGTTTATCGTCTTCGCTGTAAGAGAAGGGCGTCTTCAGGTTTACGAACTGGTTACGTCTGCTGGTGTGGGAGTTTGGCTTTTGCAAATGGTGCCATTAAGGTTTCCACCTGCTGTCAGATTGGTGCAGTGATGGAGGATGGAGTCAGATGCTCTTACAGACGGAGCACTGGCACAATCCAGATGGTCTCGTCTCCAAGGGGTGGAACTGTCTGGATATTGAAACACTGAAATTATTGACTGAAAGGGATTTTTATGAAATGTCATTTTTGTACATATTTTTGTGATGTATATATTGTACGTGTTAAAATAAAGTTCTTCCCCTAGTTGTCCATTATTTCCTTTGAGAAATGTTGTAAATGCATGCACTCATCCAGCATTTAGTACCTCCCTGTAGTTTAGTCTGTGAATGCTATTGTCCAATATGGAGACTACACTTTTTAAATGCAATCAAAATCTTCAATCCACAAAATCCAAGTCACAACAAAGAACCATGTGATTCAGTATTTGTTCTTTCAGATTTTTTATTGGATAAATGATTTAAAAGGTAATAACAATGTTTAAAACTACATTATCATCGCCACAGCCATAGCTCACATACCCAGTGATAACCCATCTATGTATAAGATCCCCCCCACACACATTTTTTGTTGATTTTGACAATTTTTCTAGGTTTTTTTTTATATATATTTATTTCTTGGTTTGTTGGTTTCTTTTCCTTTTTTTTGAGCCATACTATCATAGTCTTAATAAATGCCCGTTTCAAGTCTCATCACACTAACAGCAAATTCAATAGGAAGGAGAGGAGGGTCTAGTTCTACAAGGGGAGGGCTAGTTTTCCCAAGGTCATTATATTTCCACAATTTCAAGTTACTAAAGCAGAAAGAATCCAAACCTAAAATAGAAACGATTAAAAGAAAAATGGTGGGTAGGAGGGGCTACACCAGGCAACCCCGCCCACTGTGCTGATGCTGCACAAATGGCCAATCAGTGTGTTGCACATCCAAAACTCAGCTCAAAGTTCCAGAACATAGAAAACCACTAAATCATTTAGAAACTAGATCCAAAATATTTTTTTTTGAAAAGAATCAACTTTGATGTACAAAAACAGTCATTTTGTTTACTTTTTTCTTTAAGTGTATTTTCTTACAAAATGTTTTCAAACACAAGTTTATTGTAGTTCTTATTCATGTCATTATTATTATTATACGTTTTTTTCTTTATCTATCAGTGCGATTGTATACCAGTGCTGCTACTGGGTCCAGAGTAAAGAAAAGAGGCTCTTTTTTTAAATGGCATTTAAAAATAAGGATCAATGCATCTTTATATAAAGTATAACTGCTGAACTGCTGGTCTTAGGAAAAAACATTAAGAAACCCATGAATCTAAGAGGCACGCTATGGGGTTTTCATAAAAAAAAACAAACAAAAAAAGACAATAATAAAAATAAAACAATGAAAAAACAAAAGGTGCAACCTAGTATTACAGTCATCAACACCCAAGCAGGTATCAAAGACGGCTACAATGAAAATTCATTGATCTTAGGTTGCTAAAACCCCAAAACAAAGTTAGAAACAGTTTTGTTTTGTTTTTTTTAATGTAACGAACACAGAAGACATTTCTCTTGCAGGGGTGTTTTTGGAAGGACAGGAAGGCAGGTCTGAAGAGCAGCATTTGAACATGGCTGGAGGCATCTTTGGTTCAGTCGAACACACAAAAGGTAACGGGAGCCTACACGTTTCCACACAAACACGGGATGAGAGCACGGTGGTAACTTTAACCTTTGCGTGCGTGTTAAAACCAAAAGTCTCTGCTCGGACTGAATTGCTATGAAAATTCCTAAACACTCGATCTCGATTGTGTCGATTACAAGCAGATGAGGGATACGGTTGTCTGCATAGGGGCAGAATGCACGACGGACAGTAATGCAGCCCCCGACGAGCGCACCTGCACCTCGTCTTCGCCCCAACGACGGAGTCACACAAGCTAACCTACGTTGCCCAAAGTGCATTCTTGAAGTGCACTGATGCTCGGACAAACTTTCAAGTATACTCGATATACCGACTGATATCACAACTTGAGCAGAAATTGACGAGAAAGCCCCTGCCCACTTCGGACTCTTGAAGTGTGGCGAAGGTTTGGCTGGGTCTGACGGTACTGTGAGATAAGCAGCATGGATTGGGAGGAGGGGGGGGTTTAATTTATGGCGAAGCCCATCAGCCCATCCTATGAGCGGCATCTGTCTAGAGGCCCCAAGATGCGTCGGGCACAAATGAAGGCTCCATCTTTCCCCTTTCTCTTTTGGCCACATTAGAGAGACAACTAACAGGGTTCATTAAGCTAGCACAGTACAGAACGCCAGACACCGCACCCATAACTACCTGCGTTACAGAACAGATGTACAGGGGGCGTAGTGGGAGCCTCGAGGGCAGGAAGCCCAGCCCGATCATAAAGCGAGTGTGCACTTCTGTCCTGGCCGTCTACCGTACAACAGCTGGGGTCAGAAGCGTATGCCCGGTCCCCCAGGCCATGAGGGAAGGATGGGATAAGACTCGTGACTCCTTGTCCTTTCAAACCTGCTTGAGATTTTCAATTTGTTACACTGGTAGGAACAACGAAAACAAACACCTGTAAAACAGATCTGCATATATCAAGGATAAGAATAAGTCTGATATGATCAATGAGTCCGCATGACCGGTCACATTAAACTGCGACCACCCCCCCATCAATGAGGTCCAGTAGCACCATTTTATATTGTCTTTTTTTCCCCTCTTGTACGTAGAGTCTCTAGTGAACGAGCATGCCATGGTTCAACAGGTCTTCTATACATACATGCAACAAATGTATTGCAGATGTGTGTACATTAGTTCCTTCATGTATGCAAAAGACGTGGTGTACTTGGTTTTGCAGCAGGAAAAAGAAAAAAAAAAATCAAATAAAAACAAATTTAAAAAAAACCAAAAGGAGGTTCAGTTTGTGCTGTATTTGACTATGGACCAGAAAATGGTGGCCTGAACATTCAGCCAAAGGGGTGAGCTGGGGTAAGAGCAGTCTCTGACCCACCTGGGCTACGGCGCCTTCAGTTCGGGACATGGGGCCACGTCGGTGCCGTAATGGTGGGGTTTGTTTTGGGGTTTTGTTTTTGTGTGTGCGCGTTCTCCATAATATTGTGAATAATCATACAGGAACCAGTCACAGATGGGCCACACGAGGGCCTCTAAGAGGGGCCTTGATGTAGCTCGACGGTCATGTAAACAGCAGAGTGTCCTGCTGACAAGAAAATAAAATGGGGGGGGGGGGAGTAATAATAAATTAAAAAGACAGATCTTCGTGCGATGGTGATAGACGAAGGAAGACGTCCGCGATTCAACCGTGATGGCACAGTCAGCTCAAAAGTTCAGGGAAACATTTTGCTGGTCCATGTCTATTTCAAACCATTTTTAAGGCAACACAACTGAAACAAGGGTGGGGTTTTTTTGTGTGTTTGGTTTTTGTCTTTAACTTTCAAGGATGACTGTGGATGGAACACTGAAAGCCCTTAACATTTTGCATATGAAAATGAAGAGAAAATATCTTCCAAGAGTCAGAGCATATCAACCTCCCCTTCATACATAAAGGAGACAGTGGTCAAAACATCCTGTCCTGCATACCTGCAGATCAGGCGTGCTAGTTTAGGGAATGAGGAGACCACCTGTGCCTAAATCTTCAAGCTAGATTATATCACACACACAAACCTTTTAAAAAAGTTCTGAAATATCTGTGGAAGAAACCTTTCCCCTTGCACCCTGACCCACTCTCTCAGTAAATATCTATTCTTTATCTAATCTACATAAAGACACATTTAACACCTGGAGACCAGACGTGGTTTCAAATGGGACACACATCCCAACACTTCAAGGCAGAGCTGAGAAATGCAATAATTAAAACAGGTCACAAAACCACGCGGTTACAATGCAGCCACCAGAACATTGGACACGTGGCAGACGTAAGCATACGCCAGAAGTGAGGATACGTCAGACGTGAGCCTGTGGTGGATGTAGGATGTAAACATTGCTCAGGCCAAGTGTCACGGTGGCTTGGCATGTACGTCCCGGGGCTGACGGGACGTATGCGAGGTGGCTCTGGTCAGACTCTGGTCAGGCCATGGCCGGAGCGTTGGGACTGGAGCAGATTCCTCCATTGCACAATAAAACACACAGGACTCAACAACAGCCTTGAGGAGTGAGGATTGCCACTCTGAGTAAAACGCGTTCCCAGTTTTGAAAAGGAGGGAGAAAAAAAAAAAAAAGCAACTGGAAATCCATCCTCAAAAAGCATGCATTAAAAAAAGAATATGGCTTTTATCTTGATTTGTTTTTTAGTTTGTCCCTGTTGTTTGAACCAAGTCCCGCACAAAACGTTTCCCTCTCCGTGTAACAGAAAACAGTCATGGGAGGGTTGGGATTATCGACGGTGTGCATCAGAGAGACCGCCAGCCCTGAAATCCAAATGTCAACTCCAAGCTTGCCAGCTCTGTGGCAGTTTCAATATGGACACGAGGGGCTATTTGTGGCTTTTGTCTCTACAGATGCAGGAAGAGGCTTCGCTCCTCGCAACTTTACGCACCGAACACCGAATACCAACACCAGTAACCGCTCGAAGAACCAATCAAATAAAGGAAAATGGTTGTTTCCTAACAGGAACAGACACCTCTACAATGTGGTTCATGCTCCTACTCCTCTAACACCAAGAAATAAAGGGAAAAAAATGACTGCTCCATCTGAGCCATTTGATTCAATATAATGACACAAAACACCATCAATGCGCAGAGCGGCTCTCTCTAGCACTGTGGAAAATATTTTGGCTTTTCCAGAGGCTCCCAAATATTGTATCTAGCGGTTTATTTTGACAATTTTGTGCACACACACTAACGCACATCTATCACCACACGGAGCAACCGGTCGTAAGCTAGTCCATCTTTGGCTAACTTCAGCTACACAGCATGACGACCCTAAACCCACAACAACAATTAAGAATTTCAAAAATCATCCCCCAACAGTCAGTTAAGAGGATACTACAGAGGAGAGCAGAGAATCCTGTAAACTCTGCGGTTTTCTACATGATTTACACACACAAAAGCAACTAATGAGAAAAAAATAAAAAGCAACCTAAATAAAATAGAAAAAATAATGTCAAGTGAACACTGCATGATTTCTGCCCTGTTTCAAACTGGTAGTTCCTGGACGTGCAGACAACAGGGACCTATTAACGGACGCTCAGCTAATGGCCCTTCACGGATTATAAGCATTAGCTTATGAATTGACCTGGCGAGAACGGCAAGACAACCTGACCCTGCGTTTGAGCGAATGCTCAGCCAATCAAGACACAACCTGACCCTGCATTTGAGCAAATGCTCGGCCAGTCGGAGCGCTGGCTTCCATGGCCAACGCAGAGTTGAGAAACGGAGCTGGTTCCACCAGCTAGCACGCTGCTGCCAATTCATGACTCAGCGGGATCAGATCGAGGACAGAAATCGCGTAGTGTTTGCCAGTTTTAAACCTCAATGTACATAAACTTCATAAAGCCCCTCATAAATACAACTTATTTCCATCCACAGACTCAAAAACCTGATTAGGACTAATGGGGAAAATAATTGGGGAGGGGGGGAAAAAGAGTAGTACTTCTTTATTCGCTTTAATTAAAAAAAAATTAAAATGGGTTATAGATTGGTATATATGCTGCAAAAACTAAATTAATAGAAAGGATAAAAAGAAAATAAATGAGTTGTATTTTTTTTCACGTCATATTCGTGATGCTTCTTTACCACCCGCTGCCATGCCACCATCTTGGAGACTGTTAGCATGGCAACGGAAACTATCATCATAAAATGGTACAGTAGTAGAGATAGCTAGACCACGAGGGGGCGGGCTCTCCCGGGAAGAGGTCCGCGGAGAGGTCCAGTGACTGGTCATGCGGCTCGCTGTCAGGAATAATGGTTGTAGGGGGGGAGAGGGTGCCCGATGCCATTCTGGTAGTGGTGGTGCTGGCGATGGGCGATGTACTCCGCGTAGCTCATGGTCATCTTTTCGCTACGGTACCTGAAATACAGAGACGGGAAAGGAGGAAAGACACAAATGGGCGGGGCTTAGTCTATATACCAAAAGCAAAAGTTCATATACTGCAGTTTCAGCAAAGCGCAAGCACAGACCCCTCCCCTCCCCCGACAGTGAGTGCAAGAAAACGAGTACTCAGCACTACTCAGGGCAAAGCCATCAGCTCCGCAGGTACAGCCATGCAGCTGGGTTCTTTGTGTCGGAGCCCCTACGTCCGGTCGGGCTCACGCTGCAGCAAGTTCCTTTTCTTACGTTGGCGCTGTGGCTCGAGACACCGGAGCATCGTGCAAAGTCGAACGGGTCGGCACAGAAATCATGGATTTGGATCCCGGTTTCCCCAAGTGGTCCAGATTGGATTGCCTCTCTCACGGCAGGCATGGAGAACCCAGAGAAGATCCCAGGTGGATGGATCAGTGGTGAGAAATGCTCCGTGTGGCTCGCCAAGACTCCCCCAGAGATTTTAAAGGGCTGCTGATGCAGTTCAATGGCCATGTGGTCCCATATGGACATGAGGAGCTCCAAGTCACGAGGACGAGTCAGCGGAGAACAAGACAGAAGAACCCCACGGATGAGCCCCACACAAATGAGCCCATTAGGAATTCAAGCGATTTGGCTTTTTCTCAAAGTCTATTCACCGACGGGTTTGAGGGCCGTGTTGGCTCTCTTACGTTTGAGGTACAGGAACTGTTTGCAGAAGTGTTGATTGCTTCACAGATTTAGACAAGGTGCTTTTGCACTTTGCAGTTCTCATAATCTCTAAGTTCACAGGAGCTCACGATGCCATAAGCAAATTCGGTGAAGTATGAAAAAATGGAGACCTCTGGTTGAGAGAAAGGTTCTGAGAACTGCCCTGCTATCATTATAGCATCAAACTATAACTACTAGGATCAATAAGCTTTGTGATAAACCTAAGATCAAACGGTTTAACGAGGGTCCATCGTGTGCCATCGTTTACCCCTCTCCGTCTATGCGACGTGATTAGAACAGAGGTGTCAAACTGCGCTCCTGGAGTGGCAGACTCAAGCACACGTCTGGCAATTAGCCTGCTCAACACACCTGACTCCACTCATCACTTCCTGAGGTAGAGTAGGTGTGCTGAAGCAGACCCATGACTGAGCTAAAGTCCTACGTCTCCATGAGCACCGTCTGACACCTTCGGATCAGCATGGCATCTCCTCGACAGGCAAGACAGTGTGCGCACAGTTTTTAGATTTAAAACAGCTGCAGAGTCTTTTCTTATTTTAATGATTAAGCCGTAGATTAATGCAGACGGGTTTTTTTTTGTTAGTTTTTTTTAGGAGCACTAATTACATGTCGGTCTCTTTTAAGAGAAGATGAATATTTATGCTACAATACTGTAAAGGGTGCAGCCTGATGAGTATTCCACCACTGCAGCACCGCCAGTGTTGACTTCTCGATAAAGCTAGTGAGAACATCTTGGCACCTGTTAGCCTGTTGTTAATTTGCTATTGTTACGTGTTATTTGAGGACGGCAAGACATCAAAATTGAAGAAAATGCACAACTTCATAGCTTTAAAAAAAACATCCTCATTTGCAGATCTTTTGACAAAAGATCTTTTTTAAAATTACAAATAACTCCTGGCCCTACACTTTGAACACTGAAGTTGAGGAGTTTTCCCCACGTTGTGCCTCCAGTGGTCTTTAGTGACCACTTAGGTGGATATCTTGTTGGCGATTACTCTTCAGTTAAAACACCATGGTCCTCCTGTGCCAAGGAATTCCAGCTTTTTAAAGCCATCTCGCCAGAAGACTCTCTTTGAGGTGATCCTGTACTTTAGAGCGCTGCCACGGTGAATTGCATTCAATAAGTCCAACCTACACCTTGAAACGTAGCCAACATTTGCCTCTCCAAGCAAAGTGATGTTGCAAGCAACCTAACAGATACGGCAACTGGTTGCAAGCCATGTTCAGTGTTGCTATTTAATGCAAATTATATTCATGAAGCCATTCAAAGGTGCCTTAAATAAGAATGCTCTTACCTGGTCAACTTGATGGTCTTCCTGAAGTCATTTGTGATGGGGGCTTTGTAACCTCCCTTTCGAAGTAAGGAATCTATGGTCTGAATGTGGTCCCATCCTGTACATCCAAAAAGAGAGAGAGAAGAGAAAAAATGTTTTCCTGCTAACTAAATTTCTATTGATTTTGGATTATCCAGGACCCCTTGATGCTGTAGTAACAATTTTAATGTCTTTATTGTGATGTAATACACAATAAAGCCAATCACAGGAAGAGTCACAGTTAAAAGGAAGGAGTCACAGTATAAATGGAGGAGGTTCAGTAGAAGAAAAGGACATACTGTCTTGCTATGTGGTTTCTGGCTCATAACATGACATCAACACCCCCTCCAACCCACACACCCCCACCCACACAGACACACACACACACACACCCCCACAGACACACACCCCCCCCCCCCTCCCCCCCCACACCCACACTGTTTTCCTTTCATGTTTGCTTTCTTAGATGACAAAGTCTGTGGTGTACAGTGTGGTGTATAAGGCCTAGTGTAGTATATACATATTCGGGTCTTGTGAGCAGAGGCGGGGTCAGGCCAGCGATTGGCCCGCTGCCTCCTTCACTCTGCTCAAGTTGGCTGGTACGAGCCGCCATCTTCTCACCTTGCTCCTTCGCAACCTCTGGCAGGTAGGTGGCGGTGCGCTTTGATCCTTTTTCATTGAAAAATTCTATCCTAATGCCGTGAACACCCACCTGTGGGGGACGGGGGGAGAGAAGGTACTGAATAACATAAATCACATCCCCATCCCAGCACTTAACAATGTTCGGAATGAGGTCAGTTACATCAAACAAACATCACATTCCCGAAGCATTTTCCTCGGATTCCAAGCATACTGATGATGTTCGCGTTGGTTAACTAAAAGCCTCTGAGGTGCTTCATAAATGCCCCTTGTCTTGTTTTATGTTTGTCTTGTCGTAACAGAGCTTGTGACGGGAAAGAATTTACACCAGGAAGGTACTACAGTCATACTAGACAAGTTAGGGGGGGGAGGAAGTCATGACCTGGTACTTTCTTTACTGCTGAAAGTACCATATGAAAACCCCACCTGCTCCAGTTGACATAAAGTCTGAAACGCAATGTACTGTGAAATTATACATCCAGCAGATGTACGTTTCGGGATCTCAGGGAAGAAAAATTTTTTTTTAAAGTATCCGACATAAAAATGATCTGGTGAGCACTTGTCAAGACATTGTGCAGGGTTAGTAAAACAGCCTATGGCATCATTCGTGTACAGCCTGTGGCATCAGGACGGTATATGACGCACGAGACTGTGTGTGAAAGTCACACGCACTTGTGCGCGAGTGTCGTGAATGAGTGGGGCGCTCTCCATTGTGACCTCACCAAATAAGGGCCTGGTGAGCCCGTCATTTCTGTTTCTCACGGGCCTGTCGCTGCCACGGTAAACGAGGGCAAAGGGACAAAAAGCCACCGACGTCAGAAGAGCAGATTGCGGGCGGCAAAAGGCGAAATGTCGAGGTGTGTCCTGCGAGGTGCCCTTTCTGAGGCGGCGTGGCGCTGGGCACGGCGAGAGAGGAGCGAATGAACATGGAGGGATGAATACAGAGGCAGGATGTGAGCACAGCAGTGGGCCTGGGGGTAACAATGAGGGCAATTGGGGTCGAGATTGCTCCCTTTGTGCCTCGCGACTGGACTGTGCGCGAATGCGCGTCATCGCCGAGAAGAGAGGGGTTTGTTTTGTGCGGATCACGAAGGACGACCGGCGGTGACGCGAGTCGCAGCGCCATCGGCGTGATCCCGGGATCGGCCTGCGGGGGGCAGCACGTTTCACGAGGGCGCGGCGTGAGCGGACAACGTGGCACAGCTGCTACGGCGTTTTCCACGGCCTCGCCGCCACTCCCTGCTCGAGGCCTGGTATGTGGCGGCCAGCTGCACACGCGGAGGGCGAGAGTGCAGGTGGAGGCTGCAGCAAACTCATCAAAACGGCGTCGCCTGGGCTGCTTCGGGAGCTCAAAGACAAACTACTTTGACCCGAGAGCAAGGAATCTCCAATTAGGTGCCATCTTGCTTCCATGTAGGTCAACAAATGCCTGCTGGGTCTTATTTACACTAACGGAGACTGTGGCTCAGGTATGAGCTAGGCGTTTGATACGCTCAAGGGGCTATTTTAGCCAATTACTGCAAACACGGCCATCAGGGCCGAACAGCAAACCGTGCCAACGCAAAACACGACAGCTCTAGCCGGGGAAAAAAAAAAGCTCTAGCCATCAGTGCCACTCCCTGTTGTCAGCACAGACACTGCAGTTTCAGACTGTCACTCCAACTAAACCAGGAGTGTGGAGCGTTACGGCAGACGATGCCACAGCTTTCTCGATGACTGCTGGGGCTGTATGGGTATCGGGGAAACCCTGCAGGGGCCCCTCCTCAGATCACCCGGGGGGTGGACTCCACACACGCTTCTCCTAATCACAGCGGAGGTAGCTCGTACAGTTTCTCCATCGACGGCGCATCTTTGGGCCAAATGCACATTGCAGCGCTTACACACACAAGCATTCTTAGTTTGGATTTCTCGCTGAGGAGGAGAGTCTGCAATCTTGGCACGCCGGATCAGGCAGCCGCTGTCTAAAATACCAGCGGATCTCGCAACCAGCTCCCCTACGCATAACCGCAAAAGAATGACGCCCCTCAAACATGAACGGGGGGCAAAAACCTTCTGGATGCAATCACGTGAGTGTAAGACTGAATGGAAAAGCAGATTGATATAGGCATGTTGTAAAGACACTGATTGTGACGCGCCTGTGGTGAGTTCAAGGTGAACGGCGTGAGAGGCGCATGCTGGAGTCTCTCCTTACCTCCCAGTCTAGATAATCACCAACATCCTCAAAGTTGGTGAGCAGAGACACTGAGCAGAAGAGGCGCGGCAGCTCGTCCCTCGTCATCGGGGGAAAGCGGCTGTCTTTAAGGGCACTGAGGAGGGCACAAGGGAAGAGGAGGGACATATGAGACAGAGCCACGCAAATCTCACCAACAAAAGGGGGATACTCATCCGGTCCCTGGGACACACTGCTGGACGGCTGTGCGAGACAGCTGGTAAAGACCTTTTCAGTCTGAAGCACAGAGGAGCGAGGACAGTTAACTGGTCTGGCTGGTTTGTCCACAGATGTCAGCACTTGAGCATTTTAAAAGAAGGTTTTTTACATTTTTTTAAGGTGAAAAGGTAATGTGAAACTTAATGGTGAGCCATGGTGCTATCAGTTAGAGTTATTCGATGTGTCACTAATCAGCCAAGTTATTCGACGCTCTGCAAGCTCTTGCGAGGTTGTTTGCGCAAGCCAGATCCACTGATACAGCAACCTCACCACCGCTGAAAGCAGGTCTCCTATTCCTGCTTCTGCTTGAACAGTTTTAGATGCGCACATGTGGATTTTGCAGAAAAAGATCCCCAAAAAAAACAAAGAAATAGTGACTGCAACATGGCTCTGCAGAAGAAGATACCAAGACGTACACTTTAAATATAGCCACAACCTGATATGGCTTTCATACTGAATTTCCACTTTTACAAAGATGCTGGGAGAATTACTACATGAGGAAGGGTATATTGGAAGGGTATATTTGGAACAGTAATACACACTCATTTAGTTTCATGTTCAGAAGCTATAAATAGTTTTTTAACACTAAAACACTCTCAAGGAATCTCTAAAACAACTTTTATTCCATGCTATTAATTGTCAAGAAACAATTCCTACAAGCTTAGAAAACGGTTTTATGCCTAGCTAGGAACAGGCCAGATGAAAATGCTTTTACGAGGTTTAGCAAATCCAGACTTCCTGCACTTTGATGGACTAGGAGTGAATGGATCTCGGAGCTTTATGGGTCTTACTTTAGCTCCAACACGGGTGCGCACACTCCAGCTATAGTACATACACAAACAAAACGTCTCCAACTCTTTTCGTGGAAACCCCCGACATTACATTCCCTCGTCTACAAGGGTGTATTCGGTGTGCGTACGGTTACAGGCAGCAGGCCGGTCGTTGGCATGCTAACGCGGGTCAGCCGCCCTCTGCGCTGTCAAGCGGGTGCAGATCTCA
Source organism: Brachyhypopomus gauderio (assembly GCF_052324685.1). Lineage (NCBI taxonomy): Eukaryota > Metazoa > Chordata > Actinopteri > Gymnotiformes > Hypopomidae > Brachyhypopomus > Brachyhypopomus gauderio. The sequence continues at coordinate 109,732 of NW_027506981.1, read as the reverse complement.
GGCACAGCAGTGCTGCTGTTTTTAACGGCTCGGGTGTCTCTGCTGGGTTGGGAGTGGGCAGTAGCAGTCTTAGAGACAGCAACCGACCGAACGAACTTCTGACAAGCCAGAGGATGGCTTCCCAAAACAAACAAACAAACAAACAAAAAGGGGTTAGGTTCTAGTGTTTGTAGTAAAGCAGCATTTATAACTGCGTTGCTGGGGACGTGTGTGTTTCTTTACCCCTACCCACACTCACACGTGCACATGTGTATCCCCACGAGGACTCCAAGTTGCACCTTCAGGTCTCCGCTCTTTCGTACGTCTGTGGTGGTTCTGGGATTTGTGGGGTCAAGGCCCTCTGGCATATGCCCACAGGGCGCTCAATCACGGGTAGGCTCTGCTCGGGTGACTCCAGCCCCTCAGAAACGTCTGCATTTTCACCGCGTACAGTACAAGCAGGAATGAGCCCAAACGGTGAGAGGGATACAGGGCCAGAGTTTGCTTAAGATAGCAGCACCATACGTGTGACAGCCATGGGCAGAGATCCCGACCACACGTACATAGAAAAATGCTACAATATTCCACATAAATTAAGCAGATACAGATCAAAATGAGAGCAAGACCTATTAAAATCTAATTATCTAGCCGACGGGAATTTGCTCATAAATCTGAGGGGAAGAAAGTGACAATTATGTCTAAGAAGTCAGATGTCAAGTCACAATCAAGGTGGTGACAAACTGTCAGTGCCTGGCTGATTAAACTTAGTAGAGGAAACAAGATCATTGTTCTTTGCATTCTGTATGGTCATTTCAGGTGTAGCAGAGCATCTATACTACCCCAAGAGCTGTGGAGAGCTTTAAAACAATATTATTTACATCATAACTCTGCATTCTGCCTTCAGTCATGAAATTCCACTGTGCTTTAGCACACACTGACATCAGACTGAAACCTTCATCTGAACAACTAAATGAAAATTAGCTAATGGCAGCAGCTAATCACTTATACATTAGCCCAAGCCGCTTTTCTCTGCTTTCCCCCACACATCAAATCTCATTTATAGTTGCCTTGGTGACTTGCTTAATAATAAGCAGCCAGATCAGTTCTTATGATACTAAGGTCACAGTGTCCACTAAGACATGTTAAACTTCTAAATACCGCAATAATGGGTTTAGTGAGCAGAGCTAGCCGGCCAAGAAATTATGTTAATCTGGGCTCAGACTGTCTCTTTGCTAGCTACGCATTTAAAAATGATTCATCAAAAGCAGACGACCCAATTTAAAACATCGTCTCTGGGGAAACGTAACTGTTCTACGTAACTGGAAGTATTTAAACTGTTCTGATCATAAATATTGCTTAGTTCTAATTTAACTAATCCTGATCAGGTACCTAAGTTAAGACCAATATCTTCTCGCTATCATTACTCAAATGACCACAGATCAACTTACATTAAGTTATTTACAGGTTTCACCTGACCTAACACACCTGCTGGGGGAAACCCTAACCAAGTCAAAGTTTAACTAGCTTTTAAATAGCTAATGTTCTATACATATCTCTCCACACACTGCAGGCAGGGCCCAGCTCGGGACTGACTGGATTGTTGTTCTCCAATCGGGTGAGGACAGATGAAAGATGGAGACATGAAGCAGGTGGCTGGACTGTGGCTTACGTCACACCCACCAAACGAGCCCTCACTGTAGCACAGAGAAGAGAAGAGTGTAGGTGAGAGACAGGGAGAGGGGGAAGCAGCAAGAGAGACGTGTACGTGTGTGTCTCCAGTATAAGGCATGTCTCAATTAGGCTCGACTCGACTCACAGTGGGCTCAAAGGGGGATTGTATGGAATGAGGGAGGAGCTTATCAATTCTGTTGTGACCTATAAACCAGGGCCAGGACCCTGACTCAGCACACCACAGAGCAGCAGGGAATCGGTCTCTCAAAAGCTCTTCATAAGTTATTGCATCCAGGCTCATTACTGTGGGGAAAGCGAGCCGTTTTGGAACACGGGTCCATTTCACACTCGGTTGCCTCATAGATCTCAGAAGAACAAAAAGCACAAGGGCTGGCGATTTGGGGGAGAGAGCAGTTGAAATGGCAGGATGAAGACATACAGGCTGACTCAATTCAGATCCGTACGACTCATTTGGGCTAGCCACGTTAAACGGGCATCGGTAAGAATACCCTAACCCATCGAAGCCGAGAGTGGAGGTGGTGAACAGGCCACCAATATTATGACCCGATTCCTCCCGACAGGGCAGCTCAGTGAAAGGTCATGTCGAGCGCGTCTCGGCCAAAGGTAACCAAGCTTGCTCAATAAGCTGCATCTGGGCTGCAAAAGGAAGTTAAGCAGGACCATTTCACAAGGTCCCAGGAATGACATTTAAACAAACATTGAGTATTGAGCCAAAGTCCAAGTTCAGAAAAGAGGTGTGATCAACAAAGACCAAGCACACTATAAAGGACACAGGACCACACGGGGATCTGCACCGGGACGGCAATGAAATCATGACTAATGTAGTCACAGTACATTGCATCTGTTTGGCAAGAGATTTGGGACACGACGATTCACCCCGAGCTGTGAACAATCATCATTGTTCACCAGCAGTAAACACGCATGGTGAACGCCCCTCGTGGTGGATGACGGACAATGAGTCTGGACTCCACCAGCAGTGCTGAGTTCACTGAGCCAAGTCATTCAAAACATCCTCCAAACTGTGGCAGAACGTTAGGTGTGTGGGCTTGGGTGATGTTCCACGTGTTTCAGGCCATTTCAGATCCACCAGAGTGTGATATTTTCACAGAGGGAACATGCATGAAGAGACACGTTTGTTTAACCGCGTACCAATAAGGGGCCGGATGTAAGGGATAGGTGACCACAACTGAACACACCAACCAAACATTTACCAAGTCAACACGTCTCTTCTGACATCAGGAACACAGCTTCGTTTCAATTCCAGCTCCATTTTTCATTTGATGTTGGAAGCTCATAACGGAGTGGGGAGAGCTCATCATTTCTTGAAACTAAAAAATGTGTTGTAGGACAAAAAAACTGCCAAATTTGATCTCGGAGATCTCCAAGTAATTCGGTCCATGTGCACAAAATGAAATATGGTATTTTTCCAATTATGCACAGAATGGCTGATCTAATGAAGCATTAAATAGAGCGTTAAATATGAAAACAACCATACAAATACGAAGAGCAGCTTGTTCTTTGCTTTTATAATCTGTAGTTGTACTTCTTAACTTCGCAGAGCAGAAATGTGCTAGAGGGCTTGTGTTCATCTTAAAGTTTGGCTTTAAAACATCTGAAGCACTGATACTGCGTTGTTCGTTTAATACAAACAGTAAAATAGTACTTTTTTGTATAAAAGCACAAGAGCTCCATGTAATTCTGCATCCTGCAGCCTTCATCCAACATGATATGATTGAAGGAATATTTTTTATCGCAAGCTATGGATTTGTCAGCTGTTTCAGTTAGTTACAAAAACCTATAAAAAAAAAAAAACAAAAAAAAAGGATTACTGCCACAAAAATAATGTACGGTGTACATTTCATATGGAGTACAGAAAACGTCAGCATTTTTCCTTCTCATTTCAGGCATTGGTATTAATTTGGTGTCGTTTTATTACCCAGCAATAGGTAATATTTACACAAAAGGCAGCAAGTGAAGCAGCATGCACATTTTTGTGCTAGGACGCATGGAGAATCTTTTTCTGGATTATGGTGACCAGGTTCATATTTTTCCACTACACATTAACACTTCCATCCAACTGACAGTACACTTTCAACCAAAGGCCACCCAAGAAAGCAATTATGTTCATTTTTGTTAAGTCTGTCACAAGTCAGGCTCTCCCCAAGACTCCCTTTATATGAAAAATTCGAGGTACAAGCGTATTCTCCATCACAGCTGGAGAATGCAGCCTCTGCTCAGGACACCCCGTCACAGGCGGCAGGCTGACACCAGCTTGGCAAAGACGACTAATACAAGAGGCTCAACATGGCAGAGCATACGAACGCCTACTCGCACGAACGCCGGCAGTCTCGTGACAAACAGGTGATACCGCAAGTGGAGAAGTGCGTGGGGAATACGGCGGCCATTGCGGAGGAGAAGCCAGCCGCAACACCCTACGTTAGCCTGTATTCGGCGGGAGGTCTACAGTAAAACGGCGTCTCGAGCGCCGTCACATCACGAAGGAGGGCTGTGGGCAATGAGGGTGACGACTCCATTTCAATACCAGTCAGGAAGACAATGCCATTACGAGGTGTCTGGTATTCTAATGCTCCCCTGTGTATAAAAGAACCATGTTGAGGAATCAAGTCGGGACTAAATTTGGCAGACACTAGCTTTTACAAAATGGACTGAATTGGCTGTAACCTGACCGGCCACAGCTGAACTCAACAATCCTTGCACAGAAAACATCAGGCTCTGATTTGTACTCTATTACAACTAGCCTAAGTATGTCGAGACTTGGCAAAAGGGTCTTGAATCAAGTTTGATGATCCTCACCCCATCAATTACATTTTGTATGTCGTTGGAATTTGGAAACACAGTTCTCCTTTAACTAGACTTCGCAAAACCGTCCTTCATTTTGCGCGATCATCCCATTTTCTCTCTCAGAAGCAATAAAGCGGATTAAGATTTCCCCATTGGTGTGCATATTGCCCACTGTTTCGGGGCCATAAAACAAAATATGGTTATGAAATATGGTGGAAAACTGCGATGCTAAGGTAGAGATGGGTGCTGCTGACTGAAAGGACGTTCACATGTTAGTAGGAATCAAGCTATGCTCTGGCATTTAATAAGAACAATGAGGCCTGACCAGCTCCCTTTTTGGAGATGTGCAGATTGAAATATCGCGACCCAACCAGCATCTTGGCATTAACACGTAAACATGCACACTAAGCACCTGCACCTCACAGATATGCGCCGACAGAGGAACTCATTAAATAAATAATGTGTTGAGGTGGCTGGAAGACCCCAAGTAGATTTGCATCAAATATCTGAGGCAAACCCAACTCCTTTGTTCCTTTATAATTAGGTGGGTAATGAGAAGACAACGTCTGTGTTGTTACAATGGCTGCACTGTGATAAGGGACCCTAATCCCTTATTACATCAAGGCTGAAAAATATGAGGTGAGTGGAAAATGTAGGCATATGTCCCGTAGACAAGCCACACATGCTTCTATGGTAGATGGTAACTAAGAAAACCGGATTTTATTGATCCGTCAAAGCTTTCGAAGGTTTTAACCATTTTCCATTCATTTAATTTACACGGCAAGAGTAAATCAAGTCTTCGCCAAGGGTCTGTTTCTCATCACAGGACTGCTTGAGATTCCTGGCTGGCTGACGGCTCTCAGCAAAGCAACGGCGTGTAAAAAGCGCTGCAACACTGCAGTGGCTGATGCACTCACACCCCCACTACAACCCCACCACCGTGTCAATGTCACCACTGGTGCAGAGTGGTTCACCACCCAAGTAATGCTCAGCTGGCGGTGGCCCTGTGATCAGAACCCGCCAAGCAATGAACGGGGCAGAGGGGGTCCGAAACCCTGCAGAGCTGTGGACGGGGCACAGGAGGGGATGGACAAGAGAAAACACTGGTAGATAAACAACGCTGAGAGATTCATTCTTTGAAATGAAACACTACAAATTCCACCCAACAAAGAAACAACAACTCTTTCAGAGTTCCCTTTCATGTAGATAAAGACAACAAAATAAATTAACGTTGTCAGATCATCTAATTGTTTTAAATGAAGCAATAAATTGAAAACACCTTTTATGAAGTTAATGACCTCCGTGAACCGAGCTTTACTGAGAGAGCAAAGCTTTGTTTGGGGGGGTGGAGATTTAGTGCATGACTTGGCCTATAGGGCCTGAAGTAGAATCATCCTAGCAACAGCGACAGCCAATAGGAGACTTCCAAGGGCTTAAACTAGCAGCCAATAAAAACCAGCACTCAAGATGTCTATGTACAAGAGCAGCAGCTCAGCTTCACAAGCCCCCCTCCTACTAATGCTTTTCCTGTCCACCTGGCTAACTACTGGCCTCTGAAGAGATGGTTTGGGCCACTTCACATGACTAATAAAGCTGAAGAGCATTGGTGGGTAGGGGAACACACGGCGACTTAACATTCATCAGAGCAAAAACAGCTGACCTCTGCAAGAGAATCCACTGCAACGCGTTAGTGGCCGGCGGGCTCGGACAGCGGCAGCAGTCTATTATTGCTCCTCAGAGTTTCGCTGCCCCCCCTCCCCCACCTACCCACCCGTCCCCCTTGATGTTTGCTTCTGCACGCCAGATAAAATGATGCGCAGCCTTCGCAGGCCAAACGGACAACAGACGCCACCCTCCTGCTGTCACTCGGCTTCTCCCCGTCCGTGTGCGGTGAGCGCGCGGGCCTGCCGTGCCACTCCGCCATTGGCAGGCGCCCCGGAGGCGTGGAGGTGCCGAGGCTGGCCTGCCGACACCATGTGCGAGCGAGGAACAGGAATTCCTCAGGTCATGTAATATGTATAAGGGCACTCTGTTCTTCGACAAGGAGACGAAAAGGAACGGCTTTCCGGTCCATCAGCGAAGCATCAACCTACTTCAGAGTGATGGGGAGATGCTGCTTTTGGATGACATGTGAATCTGCAACACCAACAGAGCAGATACTGGACAGGGAAGCAAACCGCAGCGAGGCTTTCACATTAAACCATACAGGCAGGACAAGGGACTTTCTTGTCCTAGTTAAACTGTCAGAGACTGTAAAGAGTGGCATGCCATTTTGAGAAATTAAAATGGCCCCATCAGTCTATATGAGCCAAGAGGAGTCGTCGTAGCGACGGAAGAGTGCGAGGAACGCTGCGCATTCCGTGGCCTGTGTATGGAATCGCCCCGACAACCGCCGGCCAGGGCTACACGACTGGATGATGTTATCATTTACTAAGTTGCCATAGTGTATCTTTTGTTTTTCATATTTTATTTGCTTGTTTTAATTATACTCCAATATTCTTTTTAACAACCTAAAAAAAACTGAATTGTAGCATTTCTTTTCATTTATACGTTAATATGTTCCTGAGTTTAAAAAAAAGAAAAGAATCAAATCTGAATAAGAAACTTATTTGTCAAGCATACAATTCAATACAAAAAGAACTAGGTCTGTCCACATGGTAATTTTATAAAATGCATTTACAGAAAATGTTATATCGTGATATGGATCATTATGTGGATATAAAATGATCTATACAGAGATATGAATTTGGTCATATCCAATTCCCTGTATGCACACACAAAACAAAAGATGTTTGTAGCAAGTTCTATTAAAACATGCCTGTTGTGGAGCACCGAATTTAGAAAACAGAAACCAGAAACACTTAAAATGTATTTAAAGCTCGTTTAAAAACAAGACACATGGGTAGATTGTGGGTTTACAATTAATTGCCTTTGGTAAAATGTCAGAGATACGATGTAAATTTTCTTCATTTTAAATGACGCACTTCCATTTTAAGTAGATCGTCTGGCGAACAAAGTGCGTGTTAAATAACAATACGAACATTCTGCAGTTGTGCTCCAATTGTGATAGGGGACAGAAATGGCCATCATATTAATGTGATCCTAAAAGGCTTAAGCACAAAATAATCAAACCGGGCAACACTCCAGAAGACCTATAACCAGCCATGGGTAACATTACTGTCTCAATGTGTTGCTTCAACCCTGCAACCACACAGATGGTAAATTCACAAAATGCACAATAATGCAGGCTACTGATTGAGGGGAATTAGAAAACGCTGGTAGGGAAAGTATTTATCTAGAAAATGTATTATATATAGGTAAATACTGAACACTGTAGAAATGGGTTTCAGGTAGAGAACCATCATACACACACGTATACATACTGAATGGCCACTTTATTAAAGAAACTCGTGTAGCAACATGTTAGAACTCCTTTGGCCTTCAAATCTGCAGCAATTAATCATGTCATAGATTGTTTGCTGACAGGAACCTTGGCCCATCTGGACAGGATAAGTTCCTGCAGGACAGTTTCTTGCAGTTGTGGCAAATAACATGGAAGTACTGACATGGTCAGAACGCCTGCTCTATCTCATCCCAGAGATGCTCTATGGGATTAAGATCTGGGGATTGAAACGCTCAGAACGCCTGCACTACCTCATCCCAGAGACGCTCTATGGGATTAAGATCTGGGGATTGAGACGCTCAGAACGCCTGCACTACCTCATCCCAGAGACGCTCTATGGGATTAAGATCTGGGGATTGTGACGCTCAGAACGCCTGCTCTATCTCATCCCAGAGACGCTCTATGGGATTAAGATCTGGGGATTGTGATGCTCAGAATGCCTGCTTTATCTCATCCCAGAGATGCTCTATGGGATTAAGATCTGGGGATTGTGATGGCAAAGGAAGCATGACTCAGTCATGTTCCTTGTACACTGCCCTGCTGAAAGTGCTCCAGTGCCACAGGATAAACAGTAGGGGTGGGAATCGTTTACTATCTCACTATTCGAATGGATTCCGATTTTGGGGGCGACGATTCAATTCAAAATCGATTTTCGATTCAAAAAACGATTTGATTTATAAAAATGTCTGCTTCAGTCTATAAAATCTGCATGATCTACTACAGTCTGCTTTGCAAGACAGAATGACAAATACAGAAAATTAAGTGTCTTTCACATTTAATTAACAAAAATAAAGTGCTTTGGTAAAATAAAATGGTTTTTGTTGTGTTACCAAAATTCTTGAGCTTCATTTTACAAGCTGTCAGGGCTGGCTCGGATGCAGCCGTTGCTAGGGGCACCAGAGTCAGCCCTAGACTAAGCGTAACCGTACGTTCTCAGCCAGTCTCTGCTTTCTCTGTGATTGCTTCTCGTTTGAAGGTGTCTCGCCACCTCTCTCTGTTATGCTTTCTCTTTACTTATTCGAGTATCTATCTCCTGCATCGCTTCCTGACTCATCTCAAGTTTTCCCAATCCTGAATTTCTTCCTATCCGTTTTGTCTTTATTTTTGGGAAGGGTTGTATTTTGCTGCAGCGTTTTTTGCCAGTTACTTCTACTGGCGTCCTTAGTTTCGTTTTCGCGTTGCATTTATCCACGCTGTTTTTTAGTTACTGTTGATATTTTGTTTCTCTCTACGGTTGTGTTATTTTTCACGCGTTGTATTTTTGTTTCTATTTACTCCGTGCCCTCGCGGTTTTGGTTTCTATTCTTCTGCGCGTTGAGTCTTCCGCGTCGTTTTGTTTGTTCGTTCTGGGCCGCTGTGCTCCTCTCGCTAATACATTTGACAAGTATCAAACGTCTTGCTCTTGCGAACCGGCACTTGCGTCCACCCTTCTCTATATTATTTCACTTGGGTCCACCCTTCTCTATATTATTTCTCACCCTTCTCTATATTAGCGCTCCCGTGCTCACCGTGTTACACAAGCCTTGCACACGAGCTACATTGTGTCAAGTTCGGTCTTCCCCGGCATTCGGTAAAAACCAAAATGAACCCATATTTTTGCATTAAATGAAGATGGGACAGGTTGAATATCTTTCCTCCATCTGTTTTGAACCTTTTCCGCACATGAGTGTGTCCCAGAACCTGCTGCGTAAAGTCTCGCGTAATTTTGTATTTACGTAACTCGAGACTTCACCACGACTTTTAAATGTCCCAAAATTGATTCTGAATCGTAGTAAATGATAATCGATTTTTGATATCTGAATCGATTTTTTGGCACACCTCTAATGAACAGCATGATGAACTTGCTCAGCCAAGTGAAACATGGTGGAGGTTCCTTGCAAGTTTAGGGCTGCGTTTCATCAAGTGGAGTGGAGGATTTGGTCAGGAATAACGGTACCCTAAATGCTGACAAATACAGACAGATAACATATGATTCATATAACATATGAATCTATTCTGGTGCAGGACAACGACCCCAAACACACAGCAAGTGTCATTAAGAACCATCTTAATATAATAATAAGGAACAAGGAGTCCCGGGAGTGATGATACGGCCCCCACAGAGACCCGACCTCAACACAAAGTCTGTCTGGAGTTACATAGAGACAGAATGATCTGAGCAAGACAACATCCACATCTGTGGTTAAGAAGATCTGTGGTTAGTTCTCAGAGATGTTTGGAACAAGCCGCCTGTAAAGTTCCTTCAAAAACTGCATGCAAAAGCACCAAGACGAATTGATGCAGACTTGAAGGCAAAGGATAATCACACCAAATACTGACTTGATTTAGATTTTTTCCACACCTAACTTAACATTTGCCCAGTATGTAAGAATGTATGTAGGTGTAAATAGAGAGAGACAGACAGACAGATATAAAAGATATACAGGTTATCATTAGCCTGCTCTAATAAACATTTACCCACTTCATTAGATTCATTAGAAACATTTAGCAATTAAAAACAGGTAAATATTAGGGTGGAAAAAAAAACACTAACGAAGAAGAAACAAACTGAAATCTAAAAAGATGTGCATCTTTACAGCTTTACAATAAACTACAGCCCATCTAACCCTAGGCACAGGTTGCGTTAGCCATTCTCCAAATCTTCACCATTGGTTTCTCATCACAGGACTACTTGAGATTCCTGGCTGGCTGACGGCTCTCAGCAAAGCAACGACGTGTAAAAAGCGCTGCAACACTGCAGTGGCTGATGCACTCACACCCCCACTACAACCCCACCACCGTGTCAATGTCACCACTGGTGCAGAGTGGTTCACCACCCAAGTAATGCTCAGCTGGCGGTGGCCCTGTGATCAGAACCCGCCAAGCAATGAACGGGGCAGAGGGGGTCCGAAACCCTGCAGAGCTGTGGACGGGGCACAGGAGGGGATGGACACATCAGCTGTCTGGATGCTCAAGACTCCATGTCCCTGACTCCCGGCTGTGACCCCGTTTACTTCTTTTTTTCATAAAAGATCTCGCTCACCAAAAACAAATTCACGTTAAAAAGACCCTTAAAATTGTTCAGTTTTAAACAGCTTCGATTATGGGCTGCCTCACGCTTAATGTTTCTCCATGCATAACAATTCGGATCGTTTCTGGCGCAGTCTGGTTTTTTTTTCTCCCACAGCATCAATGCTATCCGCGGAAGTTCCGCTTCCCTCTTTAACCTGATTAAGCACACCGCCTCGGGAAGTCTCTAACGACGTTTACGCAGCTAATGTTACATTTGTCTCATTCAAGCACGCGTCCGCACACGTGCACGCGTGTTTACAGTGAGCCAAAACTACCGGTAAGTGTATAACTGCAGCTCGGTCCCCGTGCTAAAACGGCTGGTCGACAGAATGTTTGCAGGCTGCTGCAGTGCCTGGCTATTTGTCCTTCGTGTGCTTTTGTCCTAGTTTTTGTGGGTAGCTCAACCATCTTGCTCAGCCATGTGGCTAAACTTTGCATGATGGTGCCAATTCAATCCAGCCGTTCAGCTTTGCAGAAGACTGCAGAGGGCTTTGATGACTTAATGAAATAACAGAAGCGTCAAAACTCTTGTCAGCCTAGTTTTAGAAAAAAATATATAAATATGCAAAACAAAAAAAAAAAAAAAGACAATCTCTCAACAATAATGTAGAGCATGCTGTAAAAATACCATAGGAGAAAGTTCACTGAAGTAAAGTGAGTCTAATTTGTACATCCTGTACAGTCTGTATCTGCACAACCTATTAAACACACTTACACAGTGGCCAGTGAATTATATACACACATCAACAAGAAAAAGCAAAAACCAGACCACAAAAGCCTGGCTCCCAGATAAATACCAGCGTTGTTCCGAACAAACAAATTTCAAGACAGAACCCTTTAATATAGTATTAAAGGGATAAAAATAAATAAATAAATGAAACAAACACAATAGGGCCCCTATGTAAGAAACGACACTCAAACGATTCCCAGTCCTCTGAAGACCGCTTTCCCTGGCAGAGTGCTGCAGTCTCTTCACAAGCACGAAACAACAGAGCCGACATACCGCCTGAATATTAAGTTCAATTCATAAGCTGAACTGAGTGGCTCGAAGGTTAACGACGCCATTATGAAGAATACAGATTGCTTCCGAGTTAATGGAATGGATGGAAAGCAGGAGCTTGGCAGCGAGTGCTAGTGGCGTTTAGCAGAATCCAAGCACAGAGCGCCGTCTGAAATGGCGTACTTCCCTCCTATACAGTACGCCAAACCAGTACGCAATAAAGGGTAGTATGTGCCAATACATAGTATGGATTAAACAGTAAGTGAAAAGTACCTGAATGGCCATTTTTAAGTATGCGATTGCAGCACACTGTCCTATCCCATGACTCAACCTGCCTTTCCCCACCCCCTTAAAAAAAATTAAGAGCATAATAGCATAATTTTGTCTTAACATTAACAAACCAATGCATGTTAGACATTGGCAAATGCATTAAAACCTTGCAGCCTAAGTAGGCCTATTGATTTGAGTGCCTGCACCTGCCTCTGAAGAAGCAGGCAGACACTTTGGGGGATGTGAGGAATCTAGACGGCCAAAGGCTGGAGAGAGTGTGTGGACGCTTTCCAATATACTGCATGGCTACCAGTCTGCAATGTCAGCCATGATAACAATCAATGGAGGCAAGAGTTGTCATTACATTCTCTCTCCGTCTCCGTCCGTCTCTCACTCTGTCCGTCTCTCAGTCTCTCTCCGTCTCTCTCACACACACACACACTGTTCTAGCACAGTAGCACAGACTACGCTAAACATGGCTGTGAATAAATTTGGAGAAATTGGGAAGAAAATTGCTAGCCTGCTTAAACTGGTGTAACAAGGCATCTCAATTAAATCAGAAAGGTACTCATCCAACTAAATCACAACTGTCATTTTAACATATAGCAGTTACATCAATAGCCACGGTTTTCTTTTCAAAGAGAGGAGAAAAAAAATACATCTCAAACATCAAACAAACATAACAACACCAGCGAGCGGCGCGGCGCGGCGTGGTGCAGGGTGCAGGGGCGATGCTCACCTGGTAAGGGTGTACTCCCTGAGTCCTGAGTGCAGGTTCATGGCAGAAAATGTACCTATACAACCCCTCAACCGCTTGTCCCGGCCTATTTTCCAAGTGACAAACAGTGGGCTGTTGGAAAGAGAGAGGGAGGGAAGAACAAGTATTAGGGTACGGAACAGCTGCCATGTCCACATCCGATTGATTGTATCAGTATCGGTCCTCCTGAAGCATCAACCTGATCCCGTTTATATTACGATCAACACTATTCCTGTATTAATGAAAGCAGATACATTATTCAGGCTCTTAAAACACTAATTTACAGTTGATTATTATAGTGATTAATATTCATTCATTCCTTCCAGGGTGTAATCATAGCATACTGTGGGTAGAGATGGCAGAGGTCGGAAAATGTGCAGTGTAATACACAAGAGAAACAGACACCCCCTCCAACCCCCCCCCCCAGGACCTCGCCACACTACAGCATCTAGTTCCACAGTGCAGACACACACTACACATGTTCTGAGCTTGAATGAATGGAGCGCAACTCAGTCTATGTAGTGGAGGGAGCTGCTCTGTGGAGTACAGCATGTACTCTGTCACACACAGACACTCAAAAACCAGGTACACACGTGTACACACACACACACACACACACACACACACAAAGCAAATCCCAAAGCACAAAATTCTAAACTGGCTCAGCTGGAGGGCTCTTCCTCCGACTGCGGAGCTGAGTGGGGTGGCCGGCAGGGCGGGAGGAGACGTGGCACTGTGCAGCAACTGGAGCTGAAGGCAGACACAGAGACCAAGTGTCACATGTTTAACGCCCACAGGCAGAGAACCCCGTCCACATCGGTCAGAAGCTAGTCGGTCCGATCAATTATCTAAAACCCAAGCGACATACGAGACGAGTGCAAAAGGGAAGACGCGTGACGAGAGGCGGTTTCAGGAGGGGAAACGGTCGCATGGGCAAAGCTGTTTCGCAGATTCGGGATATTTTGGCCTTTATCGTAACTTGGAGTTGAGACATATTGGGGAAGATGGGGGTTGAACTCACCTACAAAGGCTCCGTAAACAAACACAAAGCTTCAAGCAAAAGTGATGACATGTTGAGAAACATTCAAGCGGCACGGATTCCTCTGAGAAATGCTGGGGTTTATAACCCCATTGTTTGGCAAGAGACCCTTCACACACTCAGCACAGAACACTGGCATCATTTATTAGTCTACTTCTCACACACGCACGCACACACTTGGGAAATTATGCAATCACACTAAAGTGATATCTATGACAACTATGATGGTGATGAAGACCCAATATCCACTGATTTCTAATGAGAGGTCTTTGACTGCAGCCAACAAAGATGAATTAGTTACCAGGCCAGAAAACCGTCCGTGTAATACGGCAGAAATCAATCTGTCTCATGAAATTGCAAGAAAAGATTTAACATCGTTGCTCCTTTGTTTCTGATAGCAAACACGTTAAGGAATTCAAAGAAAGCAAAACATCTATTATTAGCTGCTGCGCCTCCGTCTTGCCCTTGTCATGAGGTTCATAAATATTTAGTGGCGTGTGGATGAGACCTGAGAGAGAACACACATTACATTTTATAGCCTCTGTCGTTTTTCATCAGACGCGTCATGCCGGGCTCGAGTTGCGCCCGCCCGGGGGTGTACTGCGGAGTCTTCCTATGCCCGTCCACAAATGTCATCAGCCACCTTGCCCAGGCCTATCCGGAAGCTTCCGGCCCAACGGTGGGAAAGGGGTTCTGCCAAGTGGCAGCTGTTTCAGAGCGTCAACCCGGGCGTAGGGCTGCCTTCAGGTTTTACGGCCCCCTGGCGCTGTGCTCCACCCACACACATCCAACGCACACACCACCCATTTTAACTAGAGCAAAGGGGCCAAGGATGGTTTCTTTAAGATTACTGGCTCCTAATCTCATGCAGCAAGCCCTTGGCAACCAAGAGAAACACCAGCTTCTGGGACCATTGGAAGCAGCAAGGCCATAAATTTACTGGGCAACAAGGGCATAGGATGGTAAACTTTCACGCAGACGGCAAGCGGCTCTGAGGTCTTTACTGCAAACAACCCGTTGACCCTTCCACGAAGCTCCTGAAATTTCAGCTGCAGAGCACAGTTTGTCACGAGGCTACGCCAATTCCACCAGGAGTCGACGTTTGAGAAAAGGGAGGCGGGGCTTGCGGGAGAGGTCAACGGGTCTGTTATTTCAGCTGAGCCGACACTCCACAGGGCGCGACCGATTATTTCGTGTTTTTTTTTTTCTCTCCGACGCATCGCGGAACGCACTCGTGCTGCAGCTCTACGCAAACATTTGCGCGTTCATCTGATGGAAAAGATGACAAGACGCTGAAAGCAAAGGAGAGGCGTTTGCAGTTTCAGCGTCTGAGGCAGGGAGCAAAGTCTTCCTGTTTAGAAAAGAGGGGAAAAGGGGGGAGGGGAGATCCAACCTAAGCAGCCGTAATTCAGCTTTACCACGCTGCTCTGTTGTGGTGTGACGGTAACTGCTCTCAGAGGCCTGCTATGGAGTGAGCACACGCTTCAGCCGAGCACGGAGGCAGGGTGTGCCGCAGCCAGGGGGAGGGGAGCGTCGGCCAATCACAGCGAAAGAGTCAGCCGAAGCCTTGATGGGCTCCGCCTTCTGCAACCCCTTCCATCTTTCCCACTGGTGCCCGGTCTCCGTCGGCGCGAGCACCCCGCGGGTGTGTGTGTGCTTGTGCAGGATCACGCCAGAGACGGATCAGCGTGTTTCAGAACATCCTGCATCCTGGACTGGGCCCTCCAGTGTGCCCACGCTGATGGCTCAGATAGTTTCAAATCAGACTTAAAATAATCACCCCCTTTGGAAATAACAAAAAAGCCATTTATCACTACCCCAATGGCCATATATAATAATCCTCATCCATTGTGATCCACACAAAACTACAAGGCAAAAGAGCCAAAACTACATTTGCAGTGATACAGGGTATACACACACACATATATAAAGTTCAATTGATGCCATGAAAAACAAACCTTTTCAGTTTACTTTACATATATAGTTTACATATATGTAAAGTACATATACATATACTTTACATATATATATATATATATATATATATATATATATATATATATATACATACATACATATATATATATATATATATATATATGTGTGTGTGTGTGTGTGTGTGTGTGTGTGTGTGTGTATATATACCCTGTATCACTGCAAATAATACAGATACACTGCAAATATATACACATACACACGTGTGTGTGTGTGTGTGTGTATACCCTGTATCACTGCAAATAATACAGATACACTGCAAATATATACACATACACGTGTGTGTGTGTGTGTGTGTGTTTGTGTGTGTGTGTGTGTGTGTGTATAAACTGAAAAGGTCTGTTTTTCAGGGCATCGATTGAACTTTATTATGCTGCTCCACCAACAGCGATGTTCCAGCACACACCCAGGTTTCTCGCTCCAAAAATACAACCGAAACTCGAAACTAAACTACAGAGATCACTGCACTTCTATGATAAGAACACACAGTCTCTTTGTTTACTAGTGTCCAGAAGCAAAATGAAAAACCTTTAGAATAATTCCAATCACAGAGCACTTCTGAGACACATTCGCCAACACGTGTGTAGTGCAGGAGGTGCAGGTGCAAAGACTGTGCTGACAGAATTTGGGCCCAGATATGGATCAAACAAGCCCAACAGCTTTCTCACGTTTCTCCTGCTTCGGGTGTAAACCACACCGGGGGAGAGTGGTGCTTACTTTCAGCCTCAATAACCACCGAGTAAAATCATCCAGTCACCTCCAGATTCTTCAGCAATGAAGGAAATGACCAGAAACACTAGCTATGCCTACTCTCAAGCTGTCGTCCACATCATCTATACGTAGTATCACTTGGCATCATTCCAGCTTGATATCTGCATCTGATAAATATGTAGTAGAGATATGATGTATTAATTACACCATGTTGCATATCTGCATACATACTCGCAGATGAGTGGATTTTTCATGCCCTCAATTAAAATATGAAGACATTTCAGTGGGAAACCGAGGAGGAACCTGCTCAATTTAGACTAAATGGGTCCATAACTATTCCTAAAATGCAAACTATCCACAGTAACCGCAGAAGTCTGGGAAGATATGGACTGTGAATGTTCAACCCAGAAGCCTCAACCTGAGGCCAACAAACCAATCACAGCCCACGAGCTGTGAGCTGTTGCCACTCTGATCTTGTGTGAACATAAAGTATTTACCTACACTTTCTTCAGTCTTGAGAACTCGTGGCGGCTGGTAGCAGGAGCTTGGGCACGAGGGTCTGGACCTGACCAATCAGTTTGGAACCTGGTGTTCCTGCTGCACTTTATCTCACTGCTTTACCAGAGTAAGAAATTACACATTGCTAACATTCTACTTAGCCAATTATTAAACTGTCAGCATCCATGTAACACAAAACTGGTCTTACCTCAGTCATTGTAATTGTTCTGTTATGAGCATCAACTGTGTAACACGAATAACAGCTTGTCTAAATGCCTTTGACTGGAAGGTTGAAAAGCATCAACTGATAAGACAGCAGCGGCATCCAATGGCAATGTGACTTACAAAATCTTACAGCCACCTACTTAGAAACCTATACAGCTCCAGTGGACTGGCAGGTAACACCAGTATTATCCTGTATCAATTTACTAATATACATCCACAAAGTATACACCACATGCTGATCAGGAAGCAGTCGACTGGGAGACGCAAACAAATGGCCTCCTTCAACAGGAACGCTCAGGGTCCCTGGACCTACTGATCCATAAGAGTGAAACACTCGAGTTTATGGAGTGGGAGTGCGTTTGGAGGCGATGCGAGATGACTCACAGAGGTGTTACATCCCAAGAAAAGTGTCGTACCTGCGATGAAGTAACCACAGCCATTCTGGCTTTTACCTGCAAACGCAGGGCTGGGAATACACTTCCACAAGCTCTACTGATCAAATTAAAGCTAGTAAAGGCCAGCAGGAAATCTCTGTCTTGGCGCATGAATCACACTCTTTAATGTATGGTAAGCCAAGCACAGCATTTTAATTGGCTGATATACATCAGTAATTGTGCACTCAGAAAAAGAGCTTCAGAACAATCTGTTACCTGGTCAGCAGGTACACACATCTGTTCAAAGATGCAGAGCAGAACGTTGCTTCTTTCCGATCTTCAAACTGATAAATAAAAAGGGACGCCTTCTGCATTATGCTGAAAACACTGCCTTGAATTGGGCTGTTTGAAAATGTGGCTTTTCAACACGTTTCTCACGGCAGAATGCTCGTCAACCCTTATCAAGAAAGAAAGGCTCTGGAGCAGGGCTCGACAGACGAGGACAATATGAGATAAGTCGAGGAAGCCTAGGGAGAGGGCGGGTCCTCAGACAGAAAACATACGAACAAAAAGACATTTCTACATGACTCATGGGAAGAAATGAGAGGAAAAAGACGGCTGACGTCTCTCCATTGCAAAGCGGTCATCCACCTTTCATCGGCACTGTGAACACAAATGACACCCCAGGTTTGCCTACACGCCTTTTTCTTTATTCGTTCAGCTAGATTGCAGATATTGCCTCTCAATGCATCCTAAAAGGTCTTCTAGTTATAGTGATCATACAAATGAATGCAAAGCATTTTAGTGCTGCCAGTCTGATTTTGCAAACTATTTCAACCATCGTTACAAAACATTAAATCCAAAGCATTACACTTAATTTCATGCTGCTGTTACAGCTGGTCATGGTTCATCTCGCCCCCACCCCATTTTTTCCAAATGATAAACAACTGTACATAAACAATCATCTTATCTATGTAAGGGTCATGTAAAAGTTCACATTTAACTAGTAAAACTCAGACTTCCAATGACGGCTCCATTGAAATTCTTGGGTGTATAAGAATCAATGACGTCCACGTTGTCAGCACCATCAACTAAACAAAAAACCATCACGTTACAACAGCACGAGTACAAACCTACCCATATGCTGCCTTCATTCTGAGTTTTGAATCCAAACGTTCTTTCAAGGCCGTATTTGAATTTCCAGGCCCCCTTTCCAACTTCAGTCATTCCCCCTGACCCTTAAGTATAGGAACAGTGGACACATCAAACCGATCCAAAACTGGCATTGACATTACAGCCATTTTGGACACCACAAACATACGCTCTGGGGAGGTTTCACAAGCAGGCTGTGTTCAAGAGATGAAGACAACCAGAGGCGGTGTGGGACTGTGCTGATAACACACAGAAACCCATGGTGGTATAATCCTTATTCACAACTTCTGAATTACAACAGAAAAGTCAAAACGGTGCGACATCCACCATCCCATATAGACTGACACTACCATCTTTCCACCAGTACATACTCTGAGGACGCTCTAGTATAAAGGGTTTAGATGCAACAGTATAAAGATCTTAAAATCCACATCCATATGCTTAGCTGTAACCACAAATGGAGTATGAGGTCTCAAACTCGACATCTCTGCTAATCAAGTTTCCTGTCCTAAGGCATGCATTCACACAGTATCAACTTCCAAACACCAAATAACAAAATGCTATCCTGCGCTTGCAATGTTTTCAAGGGCTGAGACCCACCCTAAACCCACCAGTTAAGAGCTCCCTCAAGAGTTTCACATTTGCTTTTTTTTCTTAACTATGCTTAGTTTTCATGCCACCTTGTAAGTAAAGTGAATCATTTAATTAATAGCCACAATAAACTAATCTGGCTAAGTGCTACGCTGTAAAACGCTAATGGCATCACATGCTTGTGTAGATTCTGGACTGAAATAAATCTAGAACTAACCAAGCTTAGAAAAATTAGATTTTGCATTATATATATACATACACCACACACACAGCTGCACATTAAAGCAAATGTTGAATCAGCCAATCACATGGCAGCAACTCGATGCATTTTGGCATGTAGACATGGCCAAGACGATCTGCTACAGTTCAAACAGAGCATCAGAATGGGGAAGAAAGGTGATTTAAGTGACTTTAAGCATGGCATGGTTGTTGGTGCCAGACATGCTGGTCTGAGTATTTCAAAAACTGCTGATCTACTGGGATTTTCACGCACAACCCTCTCTAGGGTTTACAGGGAATGGTCCGGAAAAGAGAAAATATCCAGTGAGCGGCAGTTCTGTGGGGGCAAATGCCTTGTTGATGCCAGAGGAGAATGGCCAGACTGGTTCAAGATGATAGAATGACAACAGTAACTCAAATAACCAGTCTTTACAACCGGGGCATGCAGAAGAGCATCTCTGAACACACAACACGTTGAACCTTGAGGCGAATGGGCTACAGCAGCAGAAGACCACACCAGGTACCACTTCTGTCAGCCAAGTACAGGAAACTGAGGCTATGACTCGCACAGGCTCACCAAAATTGGACAATAGAAGATTACAAAAATGTTGCCTGGTCTGATGGGTCTCTATTTCTGCTGCGACATTCAGATGGTAGGGCCAGAATTTGGTGTCTTCAACATAAAAGCATGGATCCTTCCTGCCTTGTATCAATGGTTCAGGCTGGTGGTGGTGGTGCAATAGTGTGGGGGATATTTTCCTGACACACTTTGAGCCCATTAGTACCAATTGAGCATTGTGTGAATGCCACAGCCTACCTGAGTATTGTTGCTGACCATGTACGTCCCTTCATGACCACAGTGTACCCATCTTCTGATAGCTACTTCCAGCAAGAGAACGTGCCATGTCATAAAGCATGAATCACTTCAAACTGGTTTCTTTAACACAATAATGAGTTCACTGTACTCTAATGGCCTCCACAATCACCAGATCTCAATCCAATAGAGCACCTTTGAAATGTGGTGGAATGGGAGATTCACATCATGGATATGCAGCTGACAAATCTGTAGCAACTGCGTGATGCAATAATGTCAATATGGACCAGACTCTATGAGGAATGTTTCCAGTACCTTGTTGAATATATGCCACGAAGGATTTAGGCAGTTCTGAAGGCAAAAGGGGGTCCAACCTGGTACTGGCAAGATGTACCTAATGAAGTGGCTGGTCGGTGAATGTTTTTATTTATTTGTGTGTGTAATATATATATATATATATATGTGTGTGTGTGTGTGTAATTCATATATATATGAATGATTGATGCCATAACCTTGGAAGCAAGCTGAGGATTCTCTTACAGTGAATGGCTGAACATTCGTAATGCTAATATCAAGATGCCCATCGTCAACATTCAGAATTAAGGCGTCTTATCTGTTAATTTTGTACCGTATTTTAATCTTCTGATCTGTGTCATGTGGGCATTTGACAGGTCTGGCAGCACTTTGACGTCAAAGGCTCCCAAATCTAATGGTCTTCACTTCAGCTGTAGTCTGTGAGCAAACCTTGTCAATGAGTACCTGTGGTGTGCATGAATTTCAGCCAAAAAGAACAGTATGCCCACACCCATGAGGAGGACGTCTCTTCCAAAAAATGCTTTTCTGCTGACTTTCTCTCACTCGAGCCTTTTAATTAACACAAACTGGGGAAGTTTCACATTTTCTTCCTTTCGTGCCCAGTTAGAGGCTGGTGCCTGGGGAAACAACAGAACTTCCCGTGAACAAACGCCTCGTTTTAGGCACTCTGTCTCACAAAGCCCGAGAAAACGAGCCTGTATGAGGAGGCAGAGAGCACAGCCCTGACACATGTCCCATTAGTCCAGACAAACCCCACAGCATCTGGTAAAGAGCAGGCTTCTGCAGACGCCATGCCCCACTGCTAAAACTCAGTTAGTGCAACAAACCTAATAAAGAGTGAAATATGGGAATTGAGAGAAAACTACCTTTTGTAGACCTGCAGCTCCCATCTTCTATTTAGTCAACTATAAATAGAGAGCTAATTCAAGAAATCCCTGTGCGTGTAAACCGAGACATGAGACTCACATGACTTGCTTTCAGCCAATGGCTTCATACTTCCTCTCTCCTATGGCACTAAAAATGAGTTTGTGTGTGACCCTGTGTGTGCGCACGTGTATAAAAGAGAGCAAGAACACTTCACCTACAATCTAGTCTATAGCATCTCTCATCATTTACACTGATCATCAAAGAGACATTAGCACCCTGGACAAGTTCTTAAATTATGTCAACACAGCTGACAAAAATTGTTTAAAGGCATAAAACAGTAATAATAGAAATGTGTACAAAAAAAAAATCTAACTTGCTTATCATTTTTCGTACGAGAGTACAGGACTAAAACATGTCACTCTCTAAATTGCTGACACAGATGGAAAATATAGTGATGGTGTTTTCATCGAGATGAGCTTGAAATAACAGTTCTCCAACTAAGGTCACTGGAGTCCTGGAGACATCTCGAGACGCATCGTCCTACACTCCAACTGTGACAAAAACCAAAATTATCTTCATTACCCCTCCTAATTATTGTCATATCCTAATGTTGGACCATTTTATGTTGGACTGTCTAGGTTCAATTCTAACAGCACACAAACAAGATACACCAGTGTGACAAACGTCCATTGAACTGAACGAGAATGTACACAACTTGCAAGAAAGAACAAACTGAAGAGATTTCTATTCTGAAACAGTTTGAAGTGTTGCGTCTTCAGCCAAATGTCACTTTGAGTTAAAAAAAATTTGAAAACAAAGATTTCCTAAGAAACACCAAACAGGATTTTCAATTACTCAAACTGAAGGTCAACTCATTTCTTATTTTTTTAAGGGGTCTTGGCATAATTTGTCCTTTTTTGCTTTAAAAGCACATAAATAATCAACAAAGTAAACTCTTTCCTACACTATAAATGTGTACATACACTATAAACATTCATTTTAGAAAACAGTACAATAGTGAGGGTTGACAAAAACACATTTATAAGGGCAGGTAACGTCCAGCTGTATTCCGAAGAACAGCAGTCAGGACCTGCACCGGGTCGAAGAGCACCGTACAAGTTCTCTTAATTATACCGATTAACGTACATGACCGAACGGGCTCCGTGACAACGTCTCGGTTACCGGACAGCCCTTTAAACGGTGAGTGTCCCCGTTAAGAGTAAACGACGGCGGCGTTGTTGGTCACAGCTACGTTAGCCTCTTAGCTCAGCCACGCTACTGGCGCTGTGAATGAATGGGGACCGGGGAGCTCACCGGGAGACTGATGTGTGGAGCCGTGTTACCCCATCGGCCACATACCGGGTCTTACCCCGGGAGAGAGAGAACAACTAATGACTAAACGTTGAAAACACGGAGCGTGGCGGTCCAACAGCACCGAAACAGCTAGTGTTAGTGAACACAACAAAGACACCGGGACGTACAGCTGTGGTGGCCAATAGGTCCAACTCCCTCACACCTCCACCTATGGCTAACTGACAACGACAACTTTTAAAAGTCAATTCTAACAGTTAGAAAAGCAAACGGCGCTGTGGCGTTTACATTTAAAATTTAACCGACTCGACTGGCTTGCCATCTCGCTAATAATGTTTTAAGGTTGCCAACCAGCTAAACGGGCTAATGATTCATTGTACCAACAACCCAGCTAGTACCGCGTCGGGCTCTGAGAGAGGACGGTGGTTTTGTCAAATTAAACTAACTTTTAATGTTTCCCACAGGGAGTTTGTCCATTTTTTTGGCGATGTTAGCCAGCTAGTGAGCTAAGGGAGATTATTTTCGCTAGCCGGGGTGGCTATAATCGAACACAAAGGTATAAAGTTTATGCGAAGGAGATACGTTAGATATTTTGATGGTCGAGACACGTACATAATTCAATGTTTAGGACGGGCAGGTTTCTGTGGATAATGTAAGAGGAGTTGTCCTAGTTATCCGACTGAGGGAACCTCCGGCTGACAAAGAGGGACACCGCTAGCTAGCCCGTTAGCCTGCTAGCTAGCTAGCCGCCGTGCTACTTACTAGGGGTCGTTTGTAAACCTGGGTGTTCGGGGAGGCTGGTATCCATATAGATGGCAATAAAGCACGTCGAAACAGAAGCAACACATCTCCGCCGAAACCACCATCTTCCTGGCCCCGCTTCCCGAGCCAGGTCCTGGGCTGAGGTTCGGGGAGAGACCGGTGGAGTTGTAGCCTCCCGGAGTTGGGGACAGAGCGCTGGTGTTGCCGCCGCTGCTGCCCCCAGGACCCCCCAGGCCGTTCACTCGGTTCACGTTCCCGGCCACCACCGTCGACGAGGACCCTATTCCCAAGTCCGAGCCACAATGTCCGGTTCCGGCTACCCCGCTCCCCGCCCCGCCGGGACCCCCCGACCCTGGGGATCCCGACAACTTCTGCTTCTTCACCCCGCAGCACCCGGCCGCCATCTTCGAACAATCTGCACCGACACACCGCTTCCGACCCATCACCGTCACGGCGGGAAGGGCGGGGGGGGACGCCGAGCGGACGTAAAGATCCCACTGCGTCAGCACGTACGACGCACGACGCTCCACCTTCCCTCCGTTGACGTAACGTAACACCCAGAGTAGCTTACGCTGTAATCTCCAACCTCGGGGGTGGGGGATACGGAGAAGAGACTGCAATGTCACCCGAGCCGTGCCTTCAAAAGGACGTATCGTACGCCGCAGCCTTACGCAATGTTCTTAAGGAGACGGCCAGCTGTGAACCTCTGCAAATCAAACGGTTCGACGGGTCCAAGATATTTCTCAGAGTCGCAGGCCCTCGTTTCGGATGCCAACCGCATGAATTCGTACGGCTCGCCCGTCAAAACGTGCAGACATCCGAATATACAAGCGCAAGAGCCCGGCAGATGTGGAGCGAGCAGCCGCCGCACTGCACCCTAACAGCAGATTCAGCTCTTCCTGTGTGGGAGTCGGGGGCTTGAGTACGCAGGACCCATACGTCTCGTGAACGAGACACAAACGCCCCGGATAATATCTGTCAGTTGTTTACTCGCATCCGACCTTGGTTATGAAGAGACAGCCGGCTCCCCACAGGTCGAGCCTCGAATAACAAGTCCACGCAGTCAGAATGGCTTTTAGGCACCGCAGTTTGGCTTTTCTGACAGCGTCAGTGAGATGCGAGTCATTTTAACAACCACAGCACATCGGTGAACACCGGCCCTCCCCAGTGCGCAGTAGCCCGTTACCTACGGATTTTACTGTAACCCCCCTGTGAAAAGCAAACTTGAAAGTTTTCTGTCGATTGGCTGTAATGTTGTCATCCGTTTATTAGGACACATTTTTGAGCCGCACAACACCCCGTCCATCAGAAGTCACCGGATTCCTCCAGCCTCGTTCAGTATTCCCTTCACAGCGACTGACATTAGCCTGGTCGCAATCAAAAAGGTCCTGCTATGCGATCATCCAAAGCCGCCAGACCCGTATTCACTTCTTCCACGCAAAAAACAGAATCCTGGACGTATTTTACGACCAATTCCTACGTAGCGTGCGTACTCTCGTGGGTTGTCAAACCAGTATTCTTCAATCTCGTCTACGTGAAAAATTTGGTATGTGGTCTGAATCTTCTCACGGAGCCGTTTCTTCGTTGAAGACCAAATCTCGTATCTCCAAAGATGAATGATATAAATCCATTTGCGGTGTATTCTTGCCCACCTTCATCCTAGTGGGAAAAGAACAGATACATAAGTAGCCAGAAAAGGCACGTTTCAGCCCTACTTCGTACCGCCCAGCGCTAGCATTTAGCCTACCCGGGAGCACCGAGATATGTGCACCAGCGACTGAACAGGGAGGGTGTCCTGGCGTATTCTCTATTCACTGAACTACCCAAAGTAGCATAATGTCTTTTTTCACAGATGTCATCATTCGTCAGGCTAACGGGAAAAAGAATGTGTTATTTCCCATCTGATGGCCGGGAGTGTCTACTAAAAAATTTTTGTCTTTTGTGTGTGAATTACTTAAAAATAACCTTTTTTAAAGGAGGGGTGGGGGTGCACAGACTTAAGATTCAGCTTACACATAGGTATGAGAGACAAAACTTAGGAAGTAAACTTCTCATTAATTATTGTTCTCAGTATATACCAATTCTCCATTCCACTTTCAACAGATCATTGACATTGTAATGCATCTTTTCAGAAAACATATGTAGACAGGGAAAACAAGCAGTACTAAATTACATAGAAATGTAACCTCTGCAGTTGGGTGCTGCCATTATAAATATCAAAGCAGTTATGTAGCATCCATTGATAGAGACTACACTTAAGCAATTCTCTGGATACACCGACAGGACAGCAATGTCAAATGTATTTGCTCAAACCTTTAAAAAGTTTAAAAGTTAAAGTTCCATTTATATAATTTCCAAGACCATCCCCATTGTCTGAGTCTGTTTACATGGATGACTGTAGTGGTTCTCCAAGATGAGCTCAGCTGAACAGACTGTGAGTGAAAGGTAGGAACAAAGATTTAGTCTCCACACCAGGTGAGAATGTTCAGACCAGTCTCAACCCCTTTCATTAACATAGTATAAACTATTACTTTATAGGTGTGCAGGTGAACACTTGGC
This sequence comes from Brachyhypopomus gauderio, assembly GCF_052324685.1. Taxonomy (NCBI): domain Eukaryota; kingdom Metazoa; phylum Chordata; class Actinopteri; order Gymnotiformes; family Hypopomidae; genus Brachyhypopomus; species Brachyhypopomus gauderio. The sequence continues at coordinate 83,346 of NW_027506981.1, read as the reverse complement.
AGAGGTAGCAAATTCATAAAGCCAAAAAGGGATACATGGTAAATGTGTAAATTACAGGTGGACAAGAATCCAAGCCACTGTAAACATCTTAATACTGTACTTCAATACTTCGTTTTACATAGTATTGGATGACATACAAAAAATTGCATGTGTGATTAAATTTATTTTTGTGGTTGATAGGCACTCATTATGGAACACAAATAACAAGTGACAGCTTCAAAGATACTGTCATGGCTCTCAATAATTTAATGACATTATAAGGCTTGCAGTGGCTAATCAAACAACTGGCCTAAACTAAAATCTCAAGTTCAAGCAATAACAAAACTTGTTCAGTTTCCTCATGGAATTACAGATGAATACAAGTCCAGGGAAAACCCATATAAGTGAATATATAATTTGCAAAGATACAGAGTGGTGTTCATATTAGAGGCAGAATTGCTGATCGTGCTAGCATTTAGCCAGATGTTTTGGTGAAGGTTCTTCAGGAATGGGAGAAAAGGAAAACCTTAACATTCATTTCATTTTATATGGATGTTTCCTTACATTTGAGATACTCTGTCTAAACATCTGTAGGGTTGAATTCACCGACAGATCCCCTCTTGCTTCAAACCATTGAAAATTGAAAATTACATTGAGGCAGTTCACATGGTCCGATTAAGCCTGACCAAAACGGCTCTTTTCTGCATCTACATGTCCAATTTACCTCATAATATTATCTGAATGTGATATCATGATGTGATCTGAATCTGTTAAGAACATTTCTTGGTACTGCCTGTCATACACCGTATGCTTCTAAACATTACTAATGGTTGTCCTGAACTGCCAGCAGTCATACACTTAGCATAAAAGATGATGGATAGTGCAGGTATTATAGCTACATGCATATGCTCCATTGCAGAGATTTGCTGTTTGTCACCACAAGACACGTTTTTAAAGGAAAGCTATATTTTCAATGACTGTATTTAGACCAGGGTGCTAATGAACACGAAGGAATTGATATCATGCATTATAATTAGAATGTAGAATGTGGTAAATGGTAATTTATGTTATTTGACTATAACAGTCAAATAACATAAATTATCATTTACCATGTTTTACTGGATCCAAGCTCCAATATACTAGATCATGACCAAACCTTAATGCTTACTAATTTAAAGACTCTTACACAGAAAAACAAAACATACCACGAACATAATCTTTTCCTTTTTGCAGTACTCCAGGTGGCATTTTACTCTACACATATGCTTATCATAACATACACAAATACAATATTAGCCTAATCCTGCAATCTTTACCCAAGAGATTTCAGCAGACCTTGCAAACCCAATATGTATCCAGTTATTCTAAATAATCTTGGCATTTTAAGAAAGGGTCTCCTTGGTTCAAACACGCATGTTAATTTTTTGGGCTACATTCCAATTTCCGTGTGCTATGAAATGAAGTGACACCATGATATAGTGAGACTGAATATTAATATCACTAGCTAAATATAGAGAAATTGAATGGCGTTTACTTACAAATGATAAGCAAATTCACAATAATGACTTAACATGTAAGTAAAAAAAAACATTTTTAATGTATTTAATCTCCGACAATATCAGTGGAACAGTTCATCTAAGGCACGAGTTTACTGTGAAAGAACATACAACTCTCAGACTTACTGTCTGCAATGTCAATATACATTGTTTTCGTTAGCTAGCGAATTTAAATTTAGGATCTACGGTTTACACAAAGCTTAGTGGTAGACGTGAGATATCAATCAGGTTGCGGCGTCTGCGGCTGCTTCGCAAGGAAACTGCCTTCGTAGCAGTGTACTGTGGTGTCAACACGAAAGAGTGCCCCATGCGGTTTGTTGTTATTCATGATATGCACACGTCAATTTAAACAGGACGTTTATTCCTGTAATCGTGTGAGAGAATATGTGTGCAACTTGCATACACTTAAGAGTTTTACTTGCTGGCTGATTAATATATTTTAGGTTACTGCCCCTTTAAGAGTTGAGTCTCGCGTTATTTCAGTTCCCGTTAGAATACAGCAGGCTATAGAGAGAAGGGCTGTGGACTCACTGGCACTAATGTGGTGGTAAATATGTTATTATGATGATTAATGTCATCTTAAATGCATACAGGAGATGTTTATATTGGTTAATGTGGATGATATATTTTTATAATAAAATTATATAAGGCCGGAGACATACACTAAGCATGTTTCCAAAAGCCTACGGAGATGTGAATCTTCCTTTAAATCAAGTGTGCTCATACTTTTGTTAAATCGATCTAAATCATAAAAGGGAGCACGTGTCTAATTTTAGCAGGTTGTACAGATTATTTTGGAGATACCTAATCGCAACGTATCTAACGTACCAGAGTGCGTGAGTTATTTAACTTGTTTTGCTTAGTAATTCTGTCAGTCAGTTTTCTTTAGTAAACACACTGGCGTAATTTGTGTAATTATAAAATAGGGAAATTAAAACGTTGCTCTACTTCCGACTCAGCATCGGGCAAAATAAAATGATCCCTAACTTGTGTCTTGTGTGGTACCTTCCTACACCCTAAATCCCCTTTTAAACTGTAAGCTAAGATGTCTTGTCATTTTCATGCTGTGTACGGCGCACCACAGTTGTAGCACATAACAGACTGCTAAAGTGTCATCTGGAATAATTCCTACAATAATGGAATTACAATAAATGGTCAATCATTTCGACGGCAGCTTTAACGGATATGGATCACACGTCCCGTTCTTACCGTGCAACTGTCCGCATTAGACCAGCTTTAGTCCGCATTACACCAGCTTCCTCAGTCGGTGTGACAGACCGTCCTATGGGTACACATGAGCCATACAAGCATGGGTAACTGTATGACCCCTGCAGATGTAAGAGATGTTAACGGGACCAGATTCTTTCATCCCAATTTTAGATTCTTGCAGCGTATCGTCGATTCTGCAACAGAGGTCGCATGTTTTCAAATATAGCCCTGGCACAGGCCCGGTGGGTGCAATCTGAGAGGGACCGATACATCCGTCAGTGAGTCAGGACATCCACAAACGATATGCACGTTCAAGCCGCATGTTGATGTTTGATTGGAGCGTCAAACTCAAAAGGAAACAGAAAATACACACAAAAAAAAAAAAACTGCACACATCTTGATCTACATCTACATCACTTGATCTATGTACCATCACACAGGCACGTGCACAGATAGACCCCTACTCAAACCCCTTTTGCCCTGGATGAGAAAAGTGTCTTTTAACCACCACTTTTAACATTATGCTTGCCTTGCCTTTTCATACCAAGAACATCCATAACGCATAGCATATATATGCAGATTCAGTAGTCACTCTTGATTATTATAAGACATAAATGTATCTCATTTACAAACTTTGCAGCACAATGCTGAGAAAAGAAAGGGTACAAAAGCAGAAAGTAATGGAACCATGACAAGCGGTTCAGGGTAGCAGCTCTTTTATACTGGATTAGTCCATCTACCAGTAAAGAAATGAGAGCTACACTGCTATGTGCTGCAGTGTTGGGCCCTGTAAACCGGATATGGTTTACCCCAAAATGCTGAGGGGTGCTCATTCCAAAAGTGGTGGAATTCTGGAAACGTGTGGTTAGAGTGTCTCCCAGTGCTGATGCAACACATTGATTCTGAGATATTTCAGGGTGCTTAAAAGGAGTCAGACTCTCAATAGAGACTCCTTTACTTACCGTAGTGCCCAGCCAGGAAAATTAAAGGGCCAGTGTGTTTCCAATACAGCACAAGTGAGTGATGAGTTTGACTCAGTGGAGTCACACCACAGGACGTATGTGTACTATCCATTTATTTATACCTTGACTGCAGAACTCAACAGGAGGTTCCAGAGGAGCATCACTGGAAGTCCTACTGGCACAATCATACGGCCCTCTCACTCTCTAGCAGTGAGTGCCAACTGGACATGCTTCCTGAATCCAGAAGCAGAGGAAGCCGCCCGTGTTCTTTGCGATTTCTATGAGAAAAATGAGGACGATCTGAAGACAAACGTAAAGGCGTTTCACTCCAGCTTTCCATCGAGGAACCCACAAGAACTCCTCATCATTGAGGAGGAAAACAGTGGCCAGCTCGTTTTTCCAACATTTGTGAAGATGGTAAAAATCTACACAACACTGCCAGTGACAACAACTTCAGTGGGAAGATCATTTTCAAAACAGGCTCAGGAGACTCTGTTGGGAAGGCAGACTGACCTTATCCTGCTCACCATTCAGTAACATACAAATAATCCACACTGAGGTCATACGAATGTTCACAGATGGCACCAAGGAGGATATGAAACATCTACTCCTTGATATACATGCTACTGCTCCATTCAACTTCAGTTTGATTAGATGTGTATAGATGTTAACAAAAATAAATATCCTGTTTTTTATTTTATGACTCATTTTGGTGATGGGTGTCTGCCATCTTTTTTGACTTGTGCACCTGACCCCAAATATGTTGTGCCTGACCCCATATGTGCATGTGCATTGGTTGCATTCTATATGTGGAGAGACCAGTGTTTAAGGTCAGTGGAGTTGCAGCAGGTAGAAATGCTTAGAATCCAGCACCAAACTGTTTCACTGCATTCATCTTTTATTGTACGAGTTATTGTTTTGTTTAGTGTTTTTCATGCAAACACTGCCAAAGTCATACACAATAATTTTATTAATGCAGAAGCTGTAAGAAATCAAATACAACTCTGGAACTTTCTGGACATATTTATTGTAAACCCCCCACATTATGCTAATGCTTAAGTGAGAGCAATTAGGTATTTTAGACAGGCGAGTTCAAATTGATCCCATGTGCAATATCTCAATGTTTCACATACCACTACAGATCTATTGCACAGAAGATAGAATGGCTCTTTGCAATTAATTTATTCAAGAGAAAAAGACTCAACTATATTAAGCACTTATCTACCATTTCTAAGCAGTGTTCATTCCTCTTCTCAACAGCCACCAATACAAAAACAAGACCACAGCGTGACAGTGATGCAAAGCACCAGTCACATCTTACTACCAAGCACATAAAAGTCCCTGGAGAGCCAGTAGCGTCACCTTGTGGAGGATTTCCCGCACGCTAACCATGAGTGAGTTATAATCTCATTTGCAATCACATTGCAATCCATTTGCACGAGTTGCTTCGCATCTAAAAATAGGCCTTTAGTTCATTTCGGACTTAAGGTCTTAAGTCTGACTGCATTTTTAAAACGATTTGTAGGAAGTTTCTTCATTTCATCTGTTACTTGCACATTAAAAATAAATCTAACAATATAAGAGCCACAAACATATCCAACATAATCAGGGCTGTACTACTTCAGAACACTGCAAATGTTGTTCTACTCTAAAGCTGCTCTACTGGAGACTGCTCTACTGGAGACTGAAGCACTTGGGTTTAACAATACTGAAAAGTCTCATTACAGAGTTAGAAGGTTAAAGTCGGTGTTTTCATGTAAACCTTTTGACTAAGGAGCGTATGCGCTACACCAACGTTCGCAAGGATTGGGTGGTCACTTAGTGTTCAGTAAAATTAGTGGAAGTACGTTCACTTTCATGACAATAACCTATAGCACTGTTCTTATAAAGACATGCTTTTAGAATCAGTGCTGGTTCTAGTTGGAAATTTATTTATTGGAGTCAAAAAAGAGGATACACCCCTAAATAGAATTACAGGACATTCAATGATAGAAAGTCAAGCTACTATTGATCTCGAAGAAAAGATCTGGTCATTAAAAAGAATTCACAGAATTCTTTCTACTTCCACACCGTTAAGTCCATAAAAGTATCTGATTCTAATTAATCAAACCAGTAACATTAGGATCCACTGTGTGCTACAGGATGGTAGACAGTCAGAATCCATATATGTCAACCCTACGGAGCTATGCTGAAAGAACACTGACAAACTTTATTTGACAGATGTGTAAAAACAACAAACAAAAATACACATACAAAAGACAAAACAAACAGGTAAAAGCGCAGATAAGGAGCCTCAGCTTTAGGACTCCTCGCGCACGGGAGTGCAGCCGGAGAAGAAGCTGTTCTTGAAGTTGCTGAGTCCGCGTTTGCTCTTCTTCAGGAAGCTGGGCTCCTCGCCATCGTCACCGTCGCTGTCAGCCGGGACGGGCTTCTTCTCCAGCTTCAAAACGGAGGACAGGTGGCTCATGTCGCCAATTTCCTGACAATTACAGGGAAGGGAGAAGAAAAAACAAACATGAAGCGGTCACAGATCTTTTATGCTACCTGGTTTGGCGTCGACACGGTACAAACGACATGGACACCACCACAGGCAGCGTGATCATATTGTAGCATTGGTGATCCACACAGAAGACTACGCCATCAGTCTCAAACGCTTTACCTTCTTAGTTGGTGGCACACAAGGAGGCCTGAAGAAGGTGGCATCCCGAGGGCTTACAGCAGTGGGGTCTTCAGGAATAGCGACGGACTCTTTGGACACGTTTACTTCCGCGACGTCCTGGAACGCAGAAGAACACGAGATCGATGCAAGAAATGGAGCAGCGAAGAAGCGAGGCGCCCGGTGGAGCGAGAACGGCCGTCCACGCTTACCGCGCCGTCGCCGCTCTCCATGTTGCGACACCTGTCGTGGTCGCAGAGGCAGTTCTGGCCGCAGGTCATCTTCCCTTTACGGCAGCTGCACAGTTTGTTGATGCAGCGACCCTTACAAGCGCACTGTACGGGGGGGAAACACACGCGCGACCCGAAAACGCTTCAGTTCGGGAGAAAAAGCTGACTTAGCTACCAAAATAAAAGTGCAGAACTTTGGCTGCGTCCTTTCGGTGGACGGTTTCTGATTGGTCAATGCAGCCGTGACGTGTCAGCCATGTTGTTGTTACCCCGGTCATTTTGGACTTCTTGGAGCCTCGATGGTTTTTCTCCTTCTCTGGACGCCACTCCTCCTCAGACTCGGACGAGGACACGAGTGCGTCCAGGTCGATGGTGGGCTCCTTCAGAGGGACTCGCGCTGTGGACGATCGTTTGGCTTTGGGCTGTGGGAAGGGGCATCGTACAATGGGAATTAAAAAACGGTCTACACAAGCATGTTGGAATAATGCATGGCTCTAGGACATTCCTTAAGGACCTATGGCCAACTAAGTTATTTGAATTCAAAAGAGCCAAGAATTGTTGTGAAGCAGGTTTATTGTGGCAGTGTGTGCCAATGTGCAACCATGGCCATTTACACATAGTAGATACAGAGGTGCCGACTGATGGAAGCTACGCCTTCTCTCAAAGCATGCCTAGCACCCAGAGGTAAGCTGGCAAGAAGACCGCACTAAAAAAACCAGTACACCAGGGGTTGACGACATGAGGTGCAGTTGCCTTCCAAACGAAGACGACGGCAAAATGGGCAGGACGGTACATGCGTTACCACTCAGAACGTGGCGAGAGGCCACGGAAAACGAACGACAAACATGTCAGCCTGTCCAATCACACTCCAGTGGAACAATGCGGACAGGCCTGAATTTCCAGCACCGTACCGGGTTTACAAAACGCAGCCGTGTTCCTAGAGGTGTAACGGTGCAGCGAGAAGCAGAGTTGGCGTCTCACCTTCGGAGGGACGTATTCAAACGACGTGTCCGGGGACACGACGACGGTGGAATTCACTTTCTTTGAGACGGTCAGCTGAGTCAGGAGTAATTTCTGTTGACAGTCAGAATAAGCTTTGACTAAGTCTGGAACGGACAGCCATGTGAACTCTGTGAACAAAGGAACCTGTGGGGTTTGATCTACCTGCTTGTACTGTTCAATTTCTTCTGTGAGCTTCTGGTTTTGCTCAGCAAGTTCTTGCATCTTCTTAATCTCCTCCTCCTGTCAAAAAATTGCGCATCTTGGATGTGAGTAGACTCTTCTATAATATTATCGTCTAGTGCTCCATGACTTCTTGGTGTATTAATCAGGAAGAGCTGGTCAGCTAAATGAGTGCGTGTGTGGTGGTGGTGGGGGGGGGGGGGGGGGGGGGGGTGTTAGTGCGTCAGGTTCTACCTGGAACTTCAAGCGCTGCAGCAGCTCCCTCTCCCTCTTGGACGTCTCCTGCTTGTTCTCCTGCTCCTCTGCCATGGGTTTGTTCTGGAGCTGGCTGAGGAGATAGAGCACCTGACGGGCCAAGCCAGGAGGAACAGTTAGAAAACGAACAAATGCACGAACACACACACACACAGAAGCACACACTTACGCTGGTGAGATGTTCACCAGAGAATGCAAGGGGTGCCATTTAGCACGTGGCCTCCGTACCTTCTCCTGGTGCTGCTGCTCCAGCTCCACCAGGTGGCTCTGGTGCTCCATGTCCATGGTGGACATGAGTTTCCTCTCATCACACAGCAGCTTCTGCAGGTCCATGTGGCCGCCACGCTCCTGCTTCAGTTCGCTCTCCAGCTTGGCGTTCGCCGTCTTGGACGCTATGACCTGCGCTCGCGAGTACGTTATGTTAGTCAGTGCTCGGGAATCGTTGGATTCAGGATTCAGGTTGGCGCGATGTGGTCAAAGCCTGTGTAGGTACTGGATACTGACGACAGGTTTGAAGACTAGAAATTCTCTTTAAAAATAAATGTATATATTTTTGTATATGTATGTATTTAGAAACGGGGAGAAAAAAAAAAAACAAAAACACAAAACATCTTGCAATTTGTGTTAGATATCGCCTTATATGTTCATCTAAACAGTTCTGCTACAAGAAACCATTTGTGACCCCTTTTGGAGTTAGCATGACTTGTGCATGAATAGCTCCTATATTGTGACTCGACATGAAACAGCAAGACATATTTCAACAGCACACATTACAAACGTCTTTGGAAACGATAAAGATCAATGAGGGGAACAAAGTCATTTGAGACTTTGTTCCTCACTGGGGAACTAGTCATTTCATACTGTTAAAATGTCATTTAGAATGAGAGATCGTCAATGTCCACCAGGTTCAGAAACACTCAGGTGCCTGTGCTGTATATTGTACCGCCCGATTTGTACCACTCAAGTATCCCAGTTGTGGCTGTATTTACTGTAAGCAGACACTGTGACATGATTGCATGCATACCCCCTTTTTTGGCCACCGATCCAATGCCAAGAATCAACCAATACCGAGAAGCAGTGGACATCATGTTTCTTGGGCACTTTGTGTTAACCTCAGAAAGATAAGCAACCGAGGTTGTTTTCAACTAATTATGTTGTCATGCAATAAAAATGCCCATTTAAATCAGGGAACATTTTTGGTCAAGTGTCCATTCTGACCGGTTCACTTTTACGCGGGTGGTATGAAGGCCATCGGTACACAGCACAACTGTGTAAGCAGTAGAACGAACGATCACACACGTCAGTAGAGGTTTTATTAACTGTAGAACGTCATACGTCTTACAACATGGACCATAAGATTGCAATCGAGGTGCCATGCAAGACTTAAGGCAGGTGCCAGTGTATGTGCGGTCACTGGAAAGACGCGTGTGCTAAAGGACGATGTGTGTGCGTGCGGACCGGGCCGAGCCCTCACCTCAGTCATGAGGATCTTCAAGGCACTCTTTGCCTCCACAAGAGTGGTGATGGAGTCCCAGCGCTGCTTCACACGCCCCTCGTTATCAGCATCCAGAACCTTCTGCTGCAGGTCCGCTATTTGAGCACTCCTGTGTGTGCGAGAACCCGGATGAAACGCGAAGGGCTGATACGTAGAGAACATTCCCACACACTCGAGGGACAACGCCAGCAGGGTCAAAGGTGACGACAGGCATTACTGGAGCTCTTGGGCTTAGTTTAATGGACGCTAGGGTTCTGCATGTGGCTGACCTGAGGTCCATCTCCGTTTCCAAGTTCTCCACCTGTTTGCTGATGGAGGCCTCCAGGTCAGCTTTTCCCTCCAGCTCAGAGATGGTCAGGGTGCGACGCTGTGGAGAACAGGAGTGACACGCACAGTCAGAGACATCCCGTACATCAAAACGTGACCCAGAGGACGAGACGTTCAGATGGAGTCAGGATTCGAGTTTCCTGCAGAGTTTTCGCCCAACTACACCGTTTCCCGTGTGTTCACTGGAAAACTCACAATGCGAATCACCTTCGTCACGACACAAATGAACTGGTGCCGCTCACCCGGACTTTAGCCACGGGCTTCTCCCCGGACTCCATCTGCTGCCGGAGCTGCGAGATCTCCTCAGCCAGGATCTTGCGATCCTCCAGCAGGTCCTGTAGGTGCCGACGTGCCTCCTCCGTGCTCACCAGCACCTCCACCTCATTCAGCAGCCATGACTAAATGTGCGGAAAAGGAAAAAGGTCTTCACACGCCATCCCACGCATCTTCCAAACGCGCGCTTACCGCCCCCCCTCCGGGTGCTGTGCATACCTTGACCCGGCTGGCGATCCCCTCCATGCCACGATGCTGGACGTCTTTGCGCTTCTCGGCCACCTCGCTCCTCTTCTGAAGGGCGTCCTTCAAGCGCTTGTTGGCCGCGGCAGCCTGAGGTCGAGCAAACAAACTCGATTACTGTACGCGTCGGGCCAATGGAGCGAACCCAGCGACCCGACTGCCAGAGCGAACCCATCGAACGTCCCCGCTAGCCGCGTACGTCGGGAAGCCAGTTACCTCCTCCGTCTTACGGCGTAGCACGTTGGCCTGCTTCTGGAAGTCTCGTTCCAGCTTCAGCATTTCGTACTGCCGCTTACGATCCTACGTGACGGAAAAATCAGGGGGAGAATTACGATTCCTGTTGAATACGTGACGTAATGAAACACGCACATGGTGGGTAGTCTACCGAGAACCTTTGGTCTGCCTGAAAGAGCTCAGCATCTCTGATTTGGTGCATTGAGGAAACTCCACCTTCTCTTTGAGCTGCAGGACTTCTTTATCCTTCTTCTGCTTCCACAAGCGGAACTTCTCCGAGTCTTCCTTCATCTGCCTCATCAGCTGCACCCGCTGGGCCTTCATAGCCTACACACACATTTTATACTTTATTTGATTCCATATACAGTGAATAACACACACACACACACACACACACACACACACACAGCCCCACACACACACCTGGATCTCCTGGTTGAGCTTGGCTACGCTGCGCACCGACGTCTCCTTGAGCTTGAGCAGTTTGGACTGCTCCTGGAGCTTCTTCTTCAGCTCACACATCTGGGCCTCCAGCTCCTGCAGCCTCTTCCTGCGCTGCTCACTCAGCCTGCGTCGGGGGAGGGGTTTCCAGCAGGGGGAGGCGGCATTAGGCCAACCAACCGCGGCTCGACTCATCTCAAATGAAGATTGAGGGGGGCGGGGACTCACTTTGCCTGGTTGACGTCTTTCTTAGCGGTGTGCAGGGTCAGGATGAGATCCTCCTTCTCCTTCTGCAGGGATCCTACCTCGGCCTGCAGGCTCCTGATGTTCTCCTGAGGGGGAGGGGAGACCCGTCAGGCTCAGCTAATACCACAGTAATAGACACGGGCCCCCACCTGCCCAAACTAGCGCTGCACATACTACCCCAAAGATTTTTTTGAATGCAAGCAACATCTCCACGATAAATGTTCACACTGTAATCAAGAATTTCAATGAATTCCCCACAGCACTATTATTAACTCAACTGTGATTTTAAAAGTAATTTTAAATCACCATCAAAGATTGTCAGGGAGGTTTGGGCTTTGGGCAATGTTAATGCAATGTAACAATAAATTTTAAGGTTTGAAACTGCCAAATACTAAACATGAGGCAAGACAATAACACGCAGGCCATAATCTGTTACTCTGTGAGGAAAAAACTAAAGAAAAGAAAAGCAAGTAAAAAGAACAAAAGCAACCAGTCCATCTACCTGATGTTCAGTTTGCATGGGCTCCAAGTGACTGTCATTCTGGCACATTTTCTTGACAAAAGCTTCCTTCATCGCCAGGACCTTATTGAGCTCAATCAGCTCCTTGGACATTTGAGCCTGCCGGAGAGCATGCTGGGTAGTGAAGGCCTCAGGAGAGTCTTTGGTTTGGGGGTCTGTGCTGCTGGTCTGTAAGAGAACAGGAGGTCTCAAAATGGCCATGGCAGTAGGCGTATGCGGAGCGGTGGGTTTCACTGTGCGAGACGTACCGAGGGTGAGCAGCCGGTACTTTCCGGCTCGGCCTCCAGGGTCCCGGAATGACCCGATGTCATGGCGTCTATAGTGGCGGCTATCCCCACGCTCTCGTTCTGTGGAGAAGGACGCACGACACGAGTCTCAAAGTCACGGTCTCAAAAGTCAAAAGGTCAACGTGGCGGGGAAGACGAGAGGTGGCGGCCCTCACTTGAAGTTCCAGGATGAGGTGCTGAAGCGTGCGGATAACCTCCACGTTCTCCTTCAGCTCCTGGTCTTCCAGGGTCTCCACCACCTTCTGAAGGTCCACTTTGCACCTGTGCAGAAGATGCGTAAGGTGGCCAGCACCGAACACAGCCGCGTTGACCACCTACCACCACCGGAGATGGCTTCATCTTGCCATGATGACTATTATTACCACTGGGACTTACGCGGCGTGCTCCTTCAGTTCCTCCAGCTTGCTCTGCAGTTTCTCGTTGGCTTGCTCCGTCTAGGAAGCGGCGAGAAACCAGATACAAGAAACGGCAAAATGAACAAACAGCCCATAACACGGACATCTTAGTACGGCGCCCACCAAGGACAGGCTGCCTCCTAACACCGCTAAAGCCAAAGGGTTGCTGTTGTTTGTATTTCCATCTGTGCTTAGGGTTTTGTTTCTGAATAAACAGACTAAAAGAAAGCAACTGATTCTACCTCTACATTTGGCATATTTTCAGTTTGCCCCCAAAAATGCTGGAATGCGAGTAACTCAAGGTGCCAGTGGGTGATCGAACGAAAACCGACACATTTGTGTAAGCGTCCACCTCTGTAGGGGAAACGGTCGCATTACAGAACTGTTGTGCGTTTCAGCTCCATTGTCGAACGAAAAATGTTGACGTTGTTGAGGCCATATACTCCAACGCTAGGAGTCTAGCACTAGGACCCTGGAGCGGTTTTTTTCTGCAATAGCGCAAGATTCGGCTAAGTTCACATTGCGCCAGAACAACACACACTTATAATAATTTAATGCCTCCCCTCATAAAATTCCAGACATTTTAAGACATTTTTAGGCCTTGAATATGGAAAACTAAATTTAAGACTTTTTAAGGACCCGCGGGTACCCTGGCAGAGCCACAACGCGAGACACGAGCGTGTCCCGCCAGCACCGAACCGCGGTGGAGGTCGAGCGGGCGTGAAGCCACCCACCACGATGATCCTCTCGCACATGAGGGCGGTCTGGCCCACCGCCTCGCTCAGCTCGCGGCTCAGCTTGCTGTTCTCCTCCTGCAGGCCGCGGTTCTGCTCCAGGATCTTGGCCACGTTCTCCGCCGGCTCCGACCTGCAGGCCGGGGGGGGCAGAGCAGAGCGGTGAGGAAACACTCCCGTCACACCGGGCCCTCCCTGCCGTGACGCGCCGGGCCATCGGCTGGGCCACGGCGGGACTAGACGACATACCCCGAGAGGACGTGGGCGACTCCCCCCCGCGCGTGCAGCAGCATCACCTGAAGCTCTTGCACCTGCGGCACAAAGCGGAGCGTTCGTGAGGCGGAGGTGCGGCGCCCAAAATACAGACTGCACGTTTCCGATACCGCATCCGGAACATGCGCCGCCACCCAGAACTTCCAGAAGCCCCCACACCTGCTGTTTGAGGCGCTTCAGTTCCGCCGCGCGCGGGTCCACGTTGAGGACGGGCTTGTTCTTGATCTTGCGGGCGCGGTCGGCGTAGCGCAGCGTGTTGATGGTCTCCTCCATGTTGGAGTCGGCGGGGCTGACGCACGCGATCATCAGCGTGTGGCTGTTCCCACCCAGGGAGTCTGCGAAAGGGGCACAGGAGTCGGGACACAGAGAAGCTTGTAGGACGGGCTCCCCCCTGATCTCGGCGGGGACATCACGAGACCCAACACCTCGAAAACAGCAACGACTTTCCCAGCTAGAGAACCAAGCGGTGAAGACGCTCACCCTGCAGCAGACGCGTCAGCTTCGAGTCTCTGTACGGCACAAAGGTGCCCTTCTTGCTCTCGTCGCCGAGGGCGCTGATGACGTTGCCCAGCGACAGCAGGCCTTTGTTGATGCTGATCCCTGGACGACACAGCGGTCACGTTGGCGTGAGGACTCCACAGAACGACCCCAAGCCGTTAGCGGTATTCCACGTGTTTAAACTCACCCTCCTTGAGTCGGTCGCCCTCTGCCTTGGTTTTCTTCTGCCTCTCGGACCCGGCGAGGTCTACCAGGTGCAGTTTGGAGATAACGGTGTCGTTCCTGTAAAAGCACACGGACACATTGTCAATCAAGATGCACTCTCAAGTCCTCCTCCTCGCACCATCGCAGTTTTTCAGTCCCCCAACTTCCTTATTCACATTGATTATTCCCAGGCGGCCATCCGCACATTACTGCCACCCCGCGGCCCCGCCCACCCCGAGGCCCCGCCCACAGCTCACTTGTCTGCCCCTCTCCGCTGCTCCAGGACGACAGTGAAGATGGCGTGAGAGCGTGAGGAGGCGGCGTTCATGGCCGTGGAGCCCACAGTGCGAGCGCAGTTGCCCAGCTCCAGGCAGCCCACCATCTCCACCGCGCTGGACACGTTCTTCTCCGTCAGCCCTACGATCTGCACCACCACAGCAATTTACCGGGACAGAAAATAACAGCTTTAAGTATTGGACATAATGTATATATTAATGAGTACTGTAAGCTTCTAACTAAATTTGCTTACTTTGATGCCATCCTTGGGGTCTTCCCTGATATTAATAACCGATTTGTCCTTTGCGATACACAGCAGGTCTAAAATCTCTTCGTTGTAAATCTGAATGGCAAAGCAAGCACAGGCACCAAAACGACTTCATCCATTTGTAGCATTTCATAGTTGTAAGTTACAAGAATTAATACAGGCTACAAAAGTAAACAACAAATGCTTTCAAGAGGCTTCGTTTCATTTACCTCAAGATAAGAGACAGAAATGACAAATTCGGTCTCTGTCCTCTTGGCTTTCTCCTGAAATATCTTCCTGACCACACGTGGGATGACCCCAACAGTGGGTTCATGCTCTTGTTCTGCTGTATACGTGCCGCCCATAGAGAAGGTCTTCCCTGAGCCTGTCTGGCCATAGGCTAGCACAGTGGCATTATAACCTGACAATTCAATCACACAGAACATAGAAAATAATAATGTTCCCGCTTCAATTCTGAGGTAATTCAGTTGGTTTATTCAGAGTTTATTTGAACCTTTGAAGAGTCCACACAGTAAGGGCGACACGGCCGTGTTGAACACCTCCTCCTGTTCTGTGGCCGGGTCAAACACGTAGTCATACGTGAAGGCTTTATCGTTACCGACCACCACCTGAAACAAACAAACAAATTTAAACGTAAAAACTAGAAGAATATATTTTAAAGTGGAGTGAAGCGGAGCTGGAGCCGACCTGCGGCTCCCCGGGCACGAACGTCAGGCAGCTCTGACACCCCTCGCCGACTTCCTTGGGGATGAGCGGCCGACAGCGAAGCGCCACTCTGACCGGGATCACCTTCTCGTCCTCCTTGGTCATGCTGAGGGCAGAGAATCACAATATTAACCAGCGTTTGACACAACCAGCCGGAGACGAGCAGCGCGCCCCGCTGACCGGCGGGTGGCCCGTTAGCCCGCGGCTAGCTCGGGTAGCATCGCCACTTACGTGACTGGAGACGCTGGCGGGACTGTTATCCCACAACCAGGAAACGTTTTTGTTCTCTTTGTGAATTCGGCAACGCACCAAACGACTTTTTTTTGAGAGACGAAAAACACAATTTAGGCGAACAAAATAATGAAACGATATATGTTGACGTGCTGTCACGAAACACGGGTATATTTATGAAGTGAATTAAACGGTGTCGTTCTCTTCGCTGTAGCGGTTTCCTCCCGGCGCACCCGCCACTTTCAAATAATCAGCTCCACCTCTAACGTCACTACGTCGAAGAAGTTTACATCTCCGTGGTGAGTTGGCTTATTGCCCCCTGCTGGTCAAATCGTTGACATCAACCTTGTAAACTAGGAAAACTATCCATCAACATCTTGTAAATCCTTAAGACTATAACTCCTGAATTAATGATCAGTGTCTGGTGACTAGTAATGCATAAAAGTAATGTATTTTAGGGAAAAGGCAGGGCTATTTTGAAAAAACAACACATTGAGTAGGTATTCTTTGTGCATCCTACTTTCATCATATCCTCACACGTCATTCTATTTATAATGAAGCATGAGACATATAGCAAGGAATTTAAGACCAGTCCTTGATCAAGAATATCTCCAGATGGCTAAAAACTCTTGATCTTAAATTGTGAACCTCACTTAATTCCAAGAGGCTTTTAATGGAGTTTAAGTCAGCAGACTAGGTCAGCTATTGCAAACCTTGTTTCTGTTGTCCATTGGCCACTGGAAAACTTTGGTTGGTCCTACTGTGTTTAGGGTTTTAAAAACTGGCTTTGCACAAAAACGACATTACATTATCTCTGTATTTCTGTGTGTGACACATAAATCAATACGGGAGCAAAACAGCCTCACAGTAACATATTAAGAAACTTAAAAATGGGAACGTTTCTGGGAATAACTGAGGCCTACTCCCTCATGGCTGTGGTTACAGGAGAACAGGGACTTTTCTCTAAGATCCAAAATATCTTGCTAACATGAAGTCTTACTTTATTGTATAGCCTCCTCTACAAACACTGCTGAATTGGTCCTCTTCACTGCAGATGCAGTCTTTATCTAGGAAGGCTCATCACATCAACATTTACATGAAACCAAGTCAAAAAGTCACTTAAGGTTCAAGATTTACAAACACTAAAGATTAGTTCCTGGTTTTGGCCAAATGTCACATGGTCATCTGCATACTAGACCATTTGAGCATAGGGCATTATGTGAAGGCTATGTTTTGATAAACCAAGACACAAATTGAAAGAAAGTTGTTACTAATATAAAGTTCTCTCACTTACAGAATATTTACAAAGCAGGCAGGGGCGGATCTAGAAAAATATTTATGGGGTGGTGAGAGGGGGGACAGGAATCTTTGAGGGGTGGCAACATATATTCTGAATTTAATCACATCACAGTTTGATGAGAAATAGTATGTACACACTACAAAAGGGCACGGGCTGCCATTTACAAACTCATACAGACAAACTTAATCTCATGCGATCAATGTCTTGCATTTGAGGTTTCTTGGGAAACAGTTCATATTAGGAATAAATGGCCATATAATGTAATAAACTTAAAAACGTAATAGGAGATATGGTAACACTACTTTAGGTGGGCATTATCAAATGAAACAAGTGATGAATGGCAGATGTTTGAGAGAGAAAGCAAAGAGTTTTTGACTGTGTCAGAGTGGTTGCGGTGCAGGAAGCATTTGTACAAGAACAAACTATTCAAAGAAAAACTTACCCATGAAAATCTATGGACTGAGCTAAGGTGTGAATAAACAAAATGTGGTAATAATAGGGTCATGGCACTCAAACAAGGTGCTGGACATTGTTTTTATTGTTTTTTTTTTATTGTTTATTCACCCCCATCAGACTGTGTTAACACACACTAACATTTTAGCCTGGGGGAGTATTTTTAGATTAATTTGTTTAATTTTGGAATTTAGCAATAGACACAAAATATTAAAACTCTGTCCCCATCTCATCACACTTGCACACTTACAAATTTCCTCAATTACTCATATTTAAGCAAACATGAATTTTTTTTATTTATTTGAAGATGTCTAAACTGTGTCTTAAATACACCTTATAGCTAAATGCCATTGGACTTGTATTCTATCGCTGTCATGTTTTTGTTGCCCTTCTCTCTCTCCTTCCAGTTTGTCCTTCTCTTCTTTCTCTCCTTCCAACTCCTTCCTCTCAACTTCCATCCTATCCTTCTCTTCTCTCTCTCCTTCCACCTCATCTTCGTTTACCCTGTTCAGGTGTTTATTTTCTACGTCTCTTGCCTTTCTCTTTGGTGAGAAAAAATGTATGTGTGGCAGAGTGAGATTTTTTGGGGCAATCTCACTAATTCCCTCCCTAATTGCAAATGATGGTGGAGCCGTGTGAATCGCGGGGTAGGTTTATCCTGGTATTATAAATAGCGGGGGTGTGGTTATGTGGGCAGATCCCCTGCTGTCAGGTTTCCCCCAGCACCTCTAATGGTGGCAAGTTATCGTTGTTGGACCAGCTTAATACCGTCGAGGTATGGCGCTTCTTTTGGCGTCTGATTATCAGTAAGTGCTGTGCGCTGAGAACTAACTGCTGTTTCGTCGCAGTTCGGTGGGCGCGTCATGAGAATTACTGTGCTGATATCTACCACGGGTGGGCAGTTGCTATTTGCCGTTTGAGAACAACCTGGTTAGGTAAGGTAGGCCTGCTGATTATCGGCACTTTTAATGAAGGGATTTGTTTTTAATTCATTTTCCTTTGTTTAGTCATCACGCTGTTCTGAAGAATTCGCAGTGGCTGTTGGAGCAATGAGCGGATTCCAGTCATAAGGGGGAGAGAAGACGACAGCAATTTTCGCCCAAAAATAAAGTTTGCTGCGTGGTTCCCGTAGCCGACGAGGCTGAAGTTGGTTACTTATTCGCAGTTTGAGATTCGTTTGGTTACTTATTCGCAGCTCCATATTCGGCGGCTGAAGTTGGTTACTTATTCAAAAAGGTTATGTTCACGATGCGTGTTTGCTGCGCACTTTGTTTAAAAGCGATAGATTAAACGTTACATTAAACGAGCGTAGGAGCAGACATTTAAGAGGTTATTGTTTCCCATACTGATTTTGTGAATGTAAAAAATAAAAATATAATAAGCATTTCATTTGTAAAATGGTTTCTCTTTCAAGTCGTTTCAATTGTATGCAGTTTGTACATGATGATTGAATTCGTCAACATTTCTAACGTAAGGAAACATTCTTAGATTTGAAAACTAAAAACACAGAAATGCTGTTCTAGAACACAAATAATCGGAAGAAGAAATACCAGCGCACACAACATGGCATATTGAGCAGTGGGCAGATAGGTGACCGCATTTTAAAGGGGCAGTTTCAGAGGATTATTGAAAGCCTTATTGATGGTGGGCCAGAGAAATAACAAATGCATCATGAAGAACAGGTCACTCCCTAAGAGAGGAACCTGATTTTAGCCTGATCCAACATCATTTTATACCTTAAATCTAACTGGAAACACGGCATATTGAGTAGTTAAGTGCACAGAGAGCGCACTGAAATAGAGGGGCAATTTCAGAGGTGTGCTGTATGCCTATAAGGCGTCGGGCCAGACAAATAACACATGCATCATACATAACTAGTTCCTATATGTAAGAGAAACCTGTTTTTGGCCTGGCCCAGAATCATTTTAAGCCTCAAATCTAACTGGAAACCTGGCATATTGAGTAGTTAAGTGCACAGGTGAAATGGATCAGAGGGGCAAGTTCAGAGGCCTGCTGTATGCCTGTAATGTCTTGGGCCAGGCAAAACTCAATAATACGGCTCCGTAGATGGAGGTGACCCTGGCCTTCGTCTCCTCAAGCCGTGACCGCACATACTGGGCATATACTGTCAGCATCCATTTTGGAGAGGGCACTGGCACCATCGGGGGCAGCTGGTGGGTGATGGTGCTGGGGTCAGGGCCCGGGACCAGACACTTTTTGAGCACGGAGAGGTACTCGGAGGACTGGGTCAGCCATTGCTGTCTGTGCCTGACACACAGATGCTGGTACAGCAGGTCACACTGTTCCAGAGAGTGCAGCTTCACATCAAGCTCACAACCTCCTTGTCGCAGGACAGCCTACAGCATGCCAAAGCAAAAACACAGAAAACCACATGTCACATAGCAATCAAACACAAGTTCTCACAAGCTTACAAATGCGCACGCACGCACACTCATCGAGTGCACACACGCTCACCTGTAAGTCAGGATCGCTGGGAATTTCTCCCGATGGAGGGGGTCCAGCTGATCCAGGATGTCCTGCGACCATCCCGCCACCTTCTTCTTACAGCGGCGGCACTCCAGGTGCTCGGTGGCCATGAAGTACCAGCCGCTGAAGTCCAAGACCCTCCGGACGGTCTTGTACGTCCCGCAGGCCGTCAACTTATGGCCCAGCCGACGGCACTCGGGATGCACGCACAGCAGCTTGAACGCCCACATGCGGTGGGGCATCCACAGGAACAGCCTGCTGTGGGAGAAGGTGTCTGGCCATGATGGAGGTTGTGTGTACACCAGCCGGGGTCCGGGAGGCCACCACCACAGCGCCAGCCTCCCAGACTGATCTCTGGTGAAGAGAGCCCGGCTGACCCACTGATGCTGCTCTTTGGGCACCGTCTGCTTCCAGCCCTCGGGCAGAAGCACCTTAGACAGACAGACAGACAGATGTTAAGAATACGGGCTTCGCATTTTCACTGAATCTACAACAAGAACCCCAGGGCTGGGGCTGGGCTGCTCGCCTCAGCAGTGGGCACTGGCTGCGTTTGGGAAGGCTGCTGCTCCGGTTCAGCCGTCGGTAGGGAGCGCTGAGGTGGGGCAGGGACGGCAGAGGAAGGACTGCTGGAAGGACACGCGTTAATGAGCTTATGAAGGGGAGAAACATCATAACAGCATTAACGTACGTAAACCTGCATGGACGACCGACACAGCCAATAAACCCAAAAGCACCGAGCGCTACTGAAAAGTCTGATGAAAGTTTGTCATTATGTGCAGCTACTATGTTAATGACATAAGCAGAGATGACCCCCCACCCTCAAAAGTAGAGTGCTATATATCATGCAATTATTGAGTTAAAGATTATGAAGATTGATGAGGTGCAGCATGAATGAATGACTATTCTAGCACCACCACCCTTCATTACCTACCTTACCACTTCCATTCCCTTTCCAATACAGCTGCATTACAACTAAACAAATTAAGGCCAAACAACAAGACATTCAATACTATATGTACCAATACTAGGGTACTTCACTCAGTCCAACCTGCAGGACAACTCACCTTCAACGTCCAGTTCCACTGACGCAGCCAGCAGCTCTGCGTCTGTAGGATCCTGTGTGCTGCGGCTGGCTGTGGAAGTCTGGCGCTTGGACAAGCCTGTGTATGGACACAAGAAACACGTTATCAGACAGAATTGTGCTTGGAGGCAGGTGCACACACACACACACACACACACACACACACACACACACACACACACACGTCTCTACACATGCAAACTGTACAACCTGGGAGACGGGGCACTGTAGCCGGAGCAGGCACAGAGCGTGTCTCTGGCCGGCTGCTCTTCTCCGCATCTCTGCGCTGTATGTACTTCTGCAGCGCCTCCATCTTGGTCCCAGGTCTGACCTTCTGCTGTCGGATCCACTGGATGTAGCTGGTGTAGGTACCATGCTAAACCAGCAGGTGGCAGTACCACTGGCAACACATGGAACAAGCTTGCTTTGACGGAAGTAAGGGTGTGTCTAAAGTACGTGGTCCCCAGGTGTTAAATACCCCGTCAGCTCTGCCATTTCTCTCTCTCTGGTTTGACCGGCACATAGGTTAGACCTATTAAAGAGAGGAAATATCAGGAAATATCCTATCTAAGAGATCCTAATCTGTTTTTATTCACTTATGATTACATTAGGTTGATCCACTCTGCCTAAGTCAACCTACAAGCCACCCCCCGTGGTTCCCAAAGAGCCCCCTCATTCCGGCACAAACAAATTCACTTATTCTGTGTGCCGAGAGCTGGGTCTGCCCTAGGTCCGCCTTCCCAACGTGACCCCAGTTCAGATCATGGTCGCACGGCAGATTCGAAAGTTCTTCACCGGGCGGCTTGATGCTCCCATAGTGAGCTACCCACCATTCCCGGGCAATGAGGCCAACTACCTGCGAGCCCAGATCGCCCGCATCTCGGCAAGCACCCAGGTCAGCCCCCTGGGATTCTACCACTTTGGGGAGGAAGAGGGGGAGGAGGAAGAGGAGGGAGCGCGTGACAGCGTAAAGGAGAATCCCAACTTTGAGGGCATCCCCGTGCAGGAGATGGCCGACTCGCTGTCTGCCTGGGTGCACCATACTCAGCACATCCTCAAGCAGGTGACCTAGCGCTGCAAATCTAACATGTGAATTCTTGCATCTTACCTTGGCTAGTGGTCAGCTGTTGAATAGGCTGTGATGAACATTGTTGATGAATTCTCTTTCTTCTTCTTTTGTGTGTGTGTCTGTTAGGGTCGCTGTACGTGGGTCAACCTTGCTGAAAAGGCCGACCTGGACCTGGAGGAAAAGAGGGAAGAGCCTGACGAGCCTGAACCAGAGATTGGGCCACTGCTTCTCACTCCGCTGTCAGAGGATGCAGGTGAGCAGACGCAGGCGAGCGGACGCAGGTGAGCGGACACAGGTGAGCACACGCAGGTGAGCGGACACAGGTGAGTGGACGCAAGTGAGCGCACGCAGGTGAGCGCACGCAGGTGACAGGACACAGGTGAGAGGACACTGGTGAGAGGACGCTCTTGAGTGTATGCAGGTGAGCGGACGCAGGTGAGAGGACGTTGTTGAGTAGAGGCAGGTGAGAGGACGCAGTTGAGAGGATGCTGTTGAGTGTGAGAGGACGCAGGTGAGCGGACGCAGGTGTGCGGATGCAGTTGAGTGGACGCAGGTGAGTGGATGCAGTTGAGAGGGCGCTGTTGAGCAGACGCAGATGAGAGGATACTGTTGAGTGGACGCAGGTGAGAGGGCGCTGTTGAGTGTGAGAGGACGCAGGTGAGAGGGCGCTTTTGAGTGTGAGAGGACGCAGGTGAGAGGGCGCTTTTGAGTGTGAGAGGACGCAGGTGAGAGGGCGCTTTTGAGTGTGAGAGGACACAAGTGAGCAGACGCAGGTGAGAGGACGCTGTTGAGCGGATGCTGTTGAGTGTGAGAGGACGCAGGTGAGCGGACGCTGTTGAGTGTAAGAGGACACAGGTGAGCAGATGCAGGTGAGAGGACGCTGTTGAGAGGACGCAAGTGAGAGGAAGCTGTTGAGTGTGAGCCCACGCAGGTGTGAGTGTGCGTATCTATCTATCTATCGTTCTATCTATCTATCTATCTATCTATCTATCTATCTATCTATCTATCTATCTATCTATCTATCTATCTATCTATCTATCTATCTAGCTAGCTAGCTCCAGAGTATCTTAGTGAACTTATTGATCATTACAACTCAGCACGTTCACTTCGTTCGCAGGACGCAGGGTTATTAACTGTTCCTAGGATCAAAAAGATCACAGCAGGTGGAAGAGCCTTTTATTTTAAAGCTCCACAACTGTGGAATAATCTTCCTGCCTCTATTCGGGACTCAGACACAGTCTCAATGTTTAAAACTCAACTAAAGACTTATCTGTTTAGTTTGGCCTTTGAATAATCTGTTACATATTTACCACATCACATATCTTTCTTCTCCGAGGTTCACCTGGGGAGTAACACTGCAGTTGGAGCCTACAATACCAGTATCATCACTCCGACACGGAATGAAAACCTGGCGTTCATCACAAGACATTTACATTGACAATATCAACCCAGAACTTTCATTCTAGTTACATTATACTTAGCCTGATTGTGTGATTTGTTTGTAACTTGTGTATTTGTCTGTATAATTTGTTTTTGTGTAATTTGTGTGTTAACGGGCCGCCCAATTGAGGATGGGTTCCCTTTTGAGTCTTGGTCCTCCCAAGGTTTCTTCCTATTCCCCACCATCTAGGGAGTTTTTCCTTGCCACTGTCGCCTTTGGCTTGCTCATTAGGGATTTGGACCCATAGTATTGTTAACCTTGTAAATCCTGTAAAGCGCTTTGTGACAACATGTGTTGTGAAAGCGCTATACAAATATATTTGATTTCATTTGATCTATCTATCTATCTATCTATCTATCTATCTATCTATCTATCTATCTATCTATCTATCTATCTATCTATCTATCTATCTATCTATCTATCTATCTATCTATCTATCTATCTATCTATCTATCTATCTATCACCTGCATTTGTGTTTCTGCTTCTATCATGACTCTGAAGAACACACCCACAGCAGCTCAAATTAACTGAACATACCCCTAACTGAAAAGAAAAAAATTATGTATGTATGTATCAGTGTTACGTTACTTTTAAAAAGTAATTAGTTATAGTTACTCACTACTTGTTCAAAAAAGTAATATATAAACTTTTTTATAATAAAAGTAACTCATTACCTTAGTAAATTTGGGCCTTAGTAAAAAGTTTTCTCAATTTAAATGTGTTTTTGTTTCAACTTACAGTTTTTCCCAGTCGGTTTGGTTTATTTCTCACATCATGCTTTACATTGGCATCACAACTAGTGCATTTCTCAAAACAGTGCAAACAGCAAAACTCAATGAAATACCTGCAAAAGCAGATACTTCACTCAAAATTCTTTGTTTTTGCCCCAAAATCAAATATTTAGGTCATTCAATTTGTCAGTGCCATCAGAATATCTAGTCTGTGTGCCATTGCATATGAACAAGGCAGTCAAAATACTTAGTCATGTTGTCAGTGCAACTATAAGTCACAGTCAGTGTAGACTGCATATTCTGATGGAAACTAGCTAAGCTTTTGATTTCAAGAACGCTGCACATTCTGTGGTATATCAAATACATGTTACACACATACAAACTTACATGGAACACAAAGTTTCACATGACTGTATGTGGGAGACTGATAGCAAGAAATTAGACTGGAATCAAATTTGTACAGCAATATTGTTTGACGGTATTGTTCGCACTGGAATTTATTGACAAAAACAAATCTGATTGAAATTCAGAAAAGACTGACTGGAAAAACTGCAAAATTAGAAACTTATTCTACACATTCAAAACAACCTGAGCACATACAGCCTCCTCTTGCTGTGTGAAAATGGAACCTCTGCTACCACTATGAGCTTCTCTTGATATCCTATATGGTATAAGAATGCAAAAATGCAAAAAATAAATAAATACCAGAGGTGGGGACTCGAGTCACATGACTTGGACTCGAGTCAGACTCGAGTCATTAATATTAAGACTTTTGACTTGACTTGAAAAAATATTCAGAGACTTAGACTTGACTTGGACTTTTACACCAATAACTTGGGACTTGAATTGGACTTGAACCTGTTTACTTGCAAATACTTGATTTTTTTACCCCAAATCTAAATTTTAAAACGCATGTTAATATTTATAAAGTTCGCCCCATTCATTTCATTTCCGTCCTTCTGACGCAGACCGGTGTTACACCAGATTCTGTGACCGTCGAGTTTTGTGACCACAGGGGGCGCTATTTCACAGTTTCTGTTGGAGGCACAAACGCTTTACGAATGCTACGTAAACTACGCTGATGCACTTTCTTTACTTGTTTTTTTTGGTGTCCACGAGCCAAAATATGACAGATGTTTATATTTACATTTTATCGTCTCTTAATTACATAAATGTACTTAAACAAGATTTACCATCCCCTCACCATTGCAGCCAACAAAGAAATCATGAATGGGATGTACAGGTGAGCCTTTTTAACTGGGGTCACCAATTCTGACGGCAGCCATCAGAATATGTGACCCCACTGAATCTCCAGGTAACAATAGTACACCGTGACCCCACAATAACAGAAAACAATGAAAAAATAACCCTAACCTTTTATTAGTCTATATTTAAACATTTTATCCAAATGTTTAGAATAACCATTTGTAATGACAGCATCTTGCTTACGATGAAGCTTGCTATTTTCGTGTAAAATGATGTAACGAAACATTCTTGTTTAAGTACATTTATGTAATTAAGAGAAGATAAAATGTAAATGATCTGTCATCTTTTGGCTGGCGGACACCAACAAAACGAGTAAAGAAACGCATCAGCGTAGCATTCGTAAAGCGTTGGTGCCTGTAAAAAAAAAAAGACTCGAAAGGACTTGAAATTCCAAGTTTCAGTCTTGGGACTTGACTTGACGGTTGCCTGTCTTGACTCGAGACTTGACTTGAGTTGACTGTCTTTGCTTGAGACTTGACTCGGGACTTGAGGATAAAGACTTGGACTTACTTGAGACTTGCAAAACACTTACTTGGTCCCACCTCTGATAAATACTGTAATTGAATAACATGTCAGAATGTATGTCAATGTGCAGCATTACAGCAGAGAGCACATTTCTGAATTAAATACATGTTTTCTCTATGAAATGTTTGAACGATTGAAGACACAGTTGTTCTTCTAATATTCGGCTGCACCCAGCAAGCATGGTCCACAATTGTTGTCCTTATTTCACTGTTTTGTCCCCTCAGCCTTACACCACACAGTCTTACCCCTCTATACCATAGTCTTACTCCTCTACACCACACATTCTTACCCCTCTACACCACAGTCTTACCCCTCTACACCAGTTTTACCCCTCTACACCAGTCTTACTCCTCTACACCACACAGTCTTACTCCTCTACACCACACAGTCTTACCCCTCTACACCACACAGTCTTACCCCTCTACACCACAGTCTTACCTCTCTACACTACACAGTCTTACTTTCCTATTTGCTGTTCACCCTGTACATGGCCTTGTCTTTCCATTATGAGACTTTGTGATAATGCAGTGTTTAGCGTCTATAAATGTTTGCCAATTACAGTAAAGGTTCATGAGACACACCTCTAACCTATGGTTGAGACCATTGGTTGATCTAAGCCTTCACCAATTCCCTTTCTTACTGTAACTGAATGTTCACTTGTAAACAATTTAATCAAATTAGGATAAATTAACAAAATGTAACAAAAAATAACCTAAATAAATAAATGTAAAATGATGCCTTAGAGATTATGACATGTTCAGCACTTTTGCATATAATGACCTAGGCGATGACCTAAAGACTAAATGTTTGGGAGGGTAAGACAATTCAACAGACAATCCATACAACACATTTTGATAAACATGACATAAGCAACACATAATGTAAAAAACAACAGACAACTGTCCATGTCCATTTGCAATATGTACAAAAGCATTTGCAAAATGTTAAACACAAGGAGAAATTCAATTATGATGTGCACAAGTGACAAGGAGATGTGGAGACTGAATGAACTGTTCTGAGAATTTCAATTCTGATCTGAGAAATGAACCGAATCGACTGAGAAAAACTGTAATAATAATAAGCAATGTTAAAAAACGTTATACTTTTCTTGTATACCATGAAATGAAAAGGCAGTCATGGCCTGGCGGTAGGGAACTGGTCTTGTGACCGGAGTGTCGTGGGTTCAATTCTCAGACCTGAGGCCATGACTGAGGTGCCCCTAAGCAAGGCCCTTAACTCCTAATTGCTCACTTGTATAAAAATGAGATAAAATGTAAGTCGCTCTGGATAAGGGTGTCTGCCAAATGCCGTAAATGTAAGTAGAATGAACATGATTAAATTTAGTTAGATTTACAATGTTGAAGTAAATTCTACAAAATATAATTAAGCTGACAATACTTATATGTAAAGAATAAATGTTACTCAAATTATATCTCTGAATTTAATTTCATGCAACCCTTTGACGAAAAAATATTAAGTAAATTCAAAGAGTCATTTTTTTTTCAGTGCAGAAGAAGTGAAAATACACAACAGAAAAAAAGGGGTTCGTTGGATCCTTTACAAAAGACACATGCATCACTCGTATCGAGGTATTTGCTCAAAACACCATTAACAGGACAGAATCTATGCAGTATAAAGCAGCTCTTTATTTTTTGTTAGTAATAATACATTTATAGGAAAGAGTCCCAATCACATGGCTGTTATGTCTATGTCCAGAAGTAATGACGTGGATTTTTTTTATATCAGCTTCCTTATAACAACATTGTTACTTTTTTTCTCCATAATATCAACCCCGTTAACAGAGATATCACCGTTCTGTGTAGAGAAATCCTTTGCGATTTCGTGATTCCCTCTAACGAGAGAAGACCAACCGGGATCGATTTACCTTCCTGAAATCGGCATATGAGCTGATCAAATCTGTTACCAAAAGTCAGAGTGTGTAACAAAATGATAATTATCATCAAGTAACTGGTGTATGAACGGAACATTGTTTTTAAACCACAGATTCGAAAATATTGATCTTCCTTTATGAATAACACGTTGATAATTCCTTTACTAACCTCGCGAGCGTGAGGGGGGGGTTTCCCTTCTAGCCAATCAAATTCATGAACTGCAGGCGTCATGGCAACCGATTTGTTTATGCTTGACAGGGTATAAAAGTAGACGACTAAAACTGCTCTTGTCTTTAGCTAGATGTTATCGCTATAGGAAGGTAGCTAGATTAAAACTACACCGAAACACAAGGATAAGCTTCGTTTTGAATTGACCCAACGCAGAATGGAAACTCCCGAAGGACAAATAAACAACCACAGGCAACAGGCTGCACTGAACTTCAAGGCTTTACTGTTGAAACACAGCACTGATACGGACCTCAACATGTGAGTGTGTCCTACTTCATTAGTGTTATCCCACTGCTTCTTATTTTTCTTCTTATCACTATTTGTGAGTTTAATACAGCCCGAACCGCTTAACGTACAGACTCCATTCAAACATTCGGACTTATTTTTTCACGTTTCAGTAGTATGAACCGTGTCGCGGAGGGATCACGTGATGAGTTAGACCCTCAGCAGTGTCAGTGTGCAACTGGCGTCTCTCTCTTGACTTGTTAATGTTACTCGTCGTGGGATACAAACAGGGAGATATAATTAATGTGGCATTAGTGTGGACGAGGCTTTTCCAGTTCGTGACTACTTGTATTAATAAGTGACACAGCTGCTGTAAGTTTTCGTAATCCGGCCAGGATTTTCTGGGACAAGTTGGTTTTTTTTCTGATCTCCGCTGCATACTGTCAGCCCGCACCAGCTGGTCCAGTCCATGTGTTTACAGGATCAGTCCGCGGCCACGCTGAGCAGGTTAGTCTGACTGGAGCGGGGGAGGTAATAACACCGTTAAACAGCAGCGTGACTACGGCCCACTAACCCATCGGCCCACCGGGGAAATCCCGAAATCCCAGATAGTAATGTATGCCATTACTCTGGACTTGTGCTAGTTTTTTGAGTCGATAGGATTTATAGATTTTAATAAATTTAAGTTTAAAAATTTTAACCCCCCCCCCCTTAAAATGAATAGCGGAATGTTCAGAATTTCAAATTACAACTGCCGGTTAGAGTGTGTGTAGTCATGAAAAATGATCAAACCCTCCTGGATAAACTGCTGTAAAATCCTTAAACCTTCACCTGGAAGCTCCATTTACCATTGGTACGCCAAGATAACTAATCATTTGATCAATTACTTTTAGAGTTATGAGCATTTGTTTGGCACTAGGCACAGAAAACTGCTCCATTAGCTCCCATTTTAATTTCTTAAAATCAGAATTGGCTTTTTCACAATTTGCCTCTGTGTTTAACTTTTCATAAATCAGACAGTATTGGGTCAAACCACACAAAATTACACCAAAATCATCAGCAAGGGGTCTACTCTTATGCAATCTCTTCAGCTAAGCGATAAGTTAAATATGTCCCGAACTACGACTGTTTGTTCGGAGGGTGCAAATCACAAGGCTTCTCCACTCAGAGAAGTAGAGATAGACAGTTATTTTTGAATGTCTCTCCCCCCACAACACACACACACACACACACACACACACACACACACACACACACACACACACACATACACACATACATCTCTCTCATACCCACTCCACATACACACACACCACACAGACACACATCTCTCTCTTACCCACTCCACATACACCACACAGACACACATCTCTCTCTTACCCACTCCACATACACACACATACACCACTCAGACACACACATACATACATCTCTCTCATACCCACTCCACACAATCACACATATACACCACACACACACACACACACACACACACACACACACACACACACACACACACACACACACACACACACACACACACATCTCTCTCATGCACACTCCACACACACACACACACACACACACACACACACACACACACACACACACACACACACACACAACATACATCCAGCTCTCATACCACACTGACACATGCATACATAAGGAGGTGTTGTCATACACACAATACACATCTTCATGCACATCACACTGTACACACTACACACCTTGATACAGCATACATTACCACACACCATACACAGCTTAACACATGCAAACCTCTACACACATTACACTCTAGGGCACACCTTTTCAAGCCCTATAGTATTTCCTTTAGGAAATGCAAGTCTAGTTTTAATTTCACCTTCAACTGCATCAGTATGAACTAATAATGAATATCTTGGCTAGCAAATATGCCGCTGACCCGCTATCTAACTTATTCAGGTATGACCATCTAGCGCGTGTGCTAACCAAAGTGATGGACAAGCGTCCATCTCGAGCAGACACTGTTGAGTGGGTGCAGGAGAGTACTCAGTTGAGCAGACGCTGTTGAGTGGACACAGGAGAGAACACGCAGGTGAGTACGTAGTTGAGTATGCAGTTGAGATTACGCAGGTGAGAGGACGCAGTTGGTTGGACGCTGTTGAATGGACGCAGGAGAGAGTACGCAGTTGAGAGTACTCAGTTGAGTGGACGCAGGAGAGAGTACGCAGTTGAGAGTACTCAGTTGAGTGGATGCAGGAGAGAGTACTCAGTTGAGCAGACGTTGTTGAGTGGACACAGGAGAGAGTTTGCAGGTGAGTATGCAGTTGAGATTATGCAGGTGAGAGGACGCAGTTGAAGGGACAATGGACGCAGGAAAGAGTACGCAGTTGAGAGTAATCTATTGAGTGGACGCAGGAGAGAGTACTCAGTTGAGCAGACGCTGTTGAGTGGACACAGGAGAGAACACGCAGGTGAGTACGCAGTTGAGTATGCAGTTGAGATTACGCAGGTGAGAGGACGCAGTTGGTTGGATGCTGTTGAATGGACGCAGGAGAAAGTACGCAGTTGAGAATACTCAGTTGAGTGGACGCAGGAGAGAGTATTCAGTTGAGCAGATGCTGTTGAGTGGACACACGAGAGAACACTCTGGTGAGTACGCAGTTGAGTATGCAGTTGAGATTACGCAGGTGAGAGGACGCAGTTAGGTGGACGCTGTTGAATGGACGCAGGAGAGAGTACTCAGTTGAGTGGACGCAGGAGAGAGTACGCAGTTGAGAGTACTCAGTTGAGTGGATGCAGAAGAGCGTACTCAGTTGAGCAGATGCTGTTGAGTGGACACACGAGAGAACACGCAGGTGAGTACGCAGTTAAGATTTTGCAGGTGAGTGGACAATCGACGCAGGAGAGAGTACTCCGTTGACTGGACGCAGTTGAATGGACGCAGGAGAGAGTACGCAGTTGAGAATACTCAGTTGAGTGGACGCAGGAGAGAGTATTCAGTTGAGCAGATGCTGTTGAGTGGACACAGGAGAAAACACGCAGGTGAGTACGCAGTTGAGTATGCAGTTGAGATTACGCAGGTGAGAGGACGCAGTTAGGTGGACGCTGTTGAATGGACGCAGGAGAGTACTCAGTTGAGTGGACGCAGGAGAGAGTACGCAGTTGAGAGTACTCAGTTGAGTGGATGCAGAAGAGAGTACTCAGTTGAGCAGATGCTGTTGAGTGGACACACGAGAGAACACGCAGGTGAGTATGCAGTTGAGATTATGCAGGTGAGAGGACGCAGTTAGGTGGATGCTGTTGAATGGACGCAGGAGAGAGTACTCAGTTGAGTGGACGCAGGAGAGAGTACGCAGTTGAGAGTACTCAGTTGAGTGGACGCAGGAGAGAGTATTCAGTTGAGCAGATGCTGTTGAGTGGACACACGAGAGAACACTCTGGTGAGTACGCAGTTGAGTATGCAGTTGAGATTACGCAGGTGAGAGGACGCAGTTAGGTGGACGCTGTTGAATGGACGCAGGAGAGAGTACTTAGTTGAGTGGACGCAGGAGAGAGTACGCAGTTGAGAGTACTCAGTTGAGTGGATGCAGAAGAGCGTACTCAGTTGAGCAGATGCTGTTGAGTGGACACACGAGAGAACACGCAGGTGAGTACGCAGTTAAGATTTTGCAGGTGAGTGGACAATCGACGCAGGAGAGAGTACTCCGTTGAGTGGACGCAGTTGAATGGACGCAGGAGAGAGTACGCAGTTGAGAATACTCAGTTGAGTGGACGCAGGAGAGAGTATTCAGTTGAGCAGATGCTGTTGAGTGGACACAGGAGAGAACACGCAGGTGAGTACGCAGTTGAGTATGCAGTTGAGATTACGCAGGTGAGAGGACGCAGTTAGGTGGACGCTGTTGAATGGACGCAGGAGAGAGTACTCAGTTGAGTGGACGCAGGAGAGAGTACGCAGTTGAGAGTACTCAGTTGAGTGGATGCAGAAGAGAGTACTCAGTTGAGCAGATGCTGTTGAGTGGACACACGAGAGAACACGCAGGTGAGTATTGCAGTTGAGATTATGCAGGTGAGAGGACGCAGTTAGGTGGATGCTGTTGAATGGACGCAGGAGAGAGTACTCAGTTGAGTGGACGCAGGAGAGAGTACGCAGTTGAGAGTACTCAGTTGAGTGGACGCAGGAGAGTATTCAGTTGAGCAGATGCTGTTGAGTGGACACAGGAGAGAACACGCAGGTGAGTACGCAGTTGAGTATGCAGTTGAGATTACGCAGGTGAGAGGACGCAGTTAGGTGGACGCTGTTGAATGGACGCAGGAGAGAGTACTCAGTTGAGTGGACGCAGGAGAGAGTACGCAGTTGAGAGTACTCAGTTGAGTGGATGCAGAAGAGCGTACTCAGTTGAGCAGATGCTGTTGAGTGGACATACGAGAGAACACGCAGGTGAGTACGCAGTTAAGATTTTGCAGGTGAGTGGACAATCGACGCAGGAGAGAGTACTCCGTTGAGTGGACGCAGTTGAATGGACGCAGGAGAGAGTACGCAGTTGAGAATACTCAGTTGAGTGGACGCAGGAGAGAGTATTCAGTTGAGCAGATGCTGTTGAGTGGACACAGGAGAGAACACGCAGGTGAGTACGCAGTTGAGATTACGCAGGTGAGAGGACGCAGTTAGGTGGACGCTGTTGAATGGACGCAGGAGAGAGTACTCAGTTGAGTGGACGCAGGAGAGAGTACGCAGTTGAGAGTACTCAGTTGAGTGGATGCAGAAGAGAGTACTCAGTTGAGCAGATGCTGTTGAGTGGACACACGAGAGAACAAGCAGGTGAGTATGCAGTTGAGATTATGCAGGTGAGAGGACGCAGTTAGGTGGATGCTGTTGAATGGACGCAGGAGAGAGTACTCAGTTGAGTGGACGCAGGAGAGAGTACGCAGTTGAGAGTACTCAGTTGAGTGAATGCAGAAGAGCGTACTCAGTTGAGCAGATGCTGTTGAGTGGACACAGGAGAGAACACGCAGGTGAGTACGCAGTTAAGATTTTGCAGGTGAGTGGACAATCGACGCAGGAGAGAGTACTCCGTTGAGTGGACGCAGTTGAATGGACGCAGGAGAGAGTACGCAGTTGAGAATACTCAGTTGAGTGGACGCAGGAGAGAGTACTCAGTTGAGCAGACACTTTTGAGTGGACACAGGAGAGAACACGCAGGTGAGTACGCTGTTGAGTATGCAGTTGAGATTACGCAGGTGAGAGGACGCAGTTAGGTGGATGCTGTTGAATGGACGCAGGAGAGAGTACTCAGTTGAGTGGACGCAGGAGAGAGTACGCAGTTGAGAGTACTCAGTTGAGTGGATGCAGAAGAGCGTACTCAGTTGAGCAGATGCTGTTGAGTGGACACAGGAGAGAACACGCAGGTGAGTACGCAGTTAAGATTTTGCAGGTGAGTGGACAATCGACGCAGGAGAGAGTACTCCGTTGAGTGGACGCAGTTGAATGGACGCAGGAGAGAGTACGCAGTTGAGAATACTCAGTTGAGTGGACGCAGGAGAGAGTACTCAGTTGAGCAGACACTGTTGAGTGGACACAGGAGAGAACACGCAGGTGAGTACGCTGTTGAGTATGCAGTTGAGATTACGCAGGTGTGAGGACGCAGTTGGTTGGACGATGTTGAATGGACGCAGGAGTGAGTACTAAGTTGAGTGGACGCAGTTGAATGGACGCAGGAGAGAGTACGCAGTTGAGAGTAATCAGTTGAGTGGACGCAGGAGAGAGTACTCAGTTGAGCAGACGATGTTGAGTGGACACAGGAGAGAACACGCAGGTGAGTACGCAGTTGAGATTACGCAGTTGAGATTATGCAGGTGAGAGGACGCTGTAAAATGGACGCAGGAGAGAGTATGCAGTTGAGAGTACTCAGTTGAGAGGATGCAGGAGAGAGTACTCAGTTGAGCAGACACTGTTGAGTGGACACACGAGAGAACACGCAGGTGAGTACACAGTTGAGTATGCAGTTGAGATTACGCAGGTGAGAGGACGCAGTTAGGTGGACGCTGTTGAATGGAAGCAGGAGAGAGTACTCAGTTGAGTGGACGCAGGAGAGAGTACGCAGTTGAGAGTACTCAGTTGAGTGGATGCAGAAGAGAGTACTCAGTTGAGCAGATGCTGTTGAGTGGACACAGGAGAGAGTTCGCAGGTGAGTATGCAGTTGAGTATGCAGTTGAGATTATGCAGGTGAGAGGACGCAGTTGAGTGGACAATGGACGCAGGAGAGAGTACTCAGTTGAGTGGACGCAGTTGAATGGGCGCAGGAGAGAGTATGCAGTTGAGAGTACTCAGTTGAGTGGATGCAGGAGAGAGTACTCAGTTGAGCAGACGCTGTTGAGTGGACATAGGAGAGAACACGCAGGTGAGTACGCAGTTGAGTATGCAGTTGAGATTACGCAGGTGAGAGGACGCAGTTAGGTGGACGCTGTTGAATGGACGCAGGAGAGAGTACTCAGTTGAGTGGACGCAGGAGAGAGTACGCAGTTGAGAGTACTCAGTTGAGTGGATGCAGAAGAGAGTACTCAGTTGAGCAGATGCTGTTGAGTGGACACACGAGAGAACACGCAGGTGAGTATGCAGTTGAGATTACGCAGGTGAGAGGACGCAGTTAGGTGGATGCTGTTGAATGGACGCAGGAGAGAGTACTCAGTTGAGTGGACGCAGGAGAGAGTACGCAGTTGAGAGTACTCAGTTGAGTGGATGCAGAAGAGCGTACTCAGTTGAGCAGATGCTGTTGAGTGGACACAGGAGAGAACACGCAGGTGAGTACGCAGTTAAGATTTTGCAGGTGAGTGGACAATCGACGCAGGAGAGAGTACTCCGTTGAGTGGACGCAGTTGAATGGACGCAGGAGAGAGTACGCAGTTGAGAATACTCAGTTGAATGGATGCAGGAGAGAGTACTCAGTTGAGCAGACGCTGTTGAGTGGACACAGGAGAGAACACGCAGGTGAGTATGCAGGGGGAGACGAAGACTGCCTCCACGTGGCCTCCCCCGCAAGTAGCTGAAGAGTAGTTGCAAGGTTGCATGCCCTTCAAGCGAAACAAATGTCTTCACAACGTCCACAGCCTAAAGTTCCTACGCTAGCGCTTTTCCAGCTTAACATTGAAGGTCCCACCACTGCCAAAATTGAGTGCAGTTGAGAATACACAGTTGAGTGGACGCAGGAGAGAGTACTCAGTTGAGCAGACGCTGTTGAGTGGACACAGGAGAGAAAACGCAGGTGAGTACGTAGTTGAGATTACGCAGTTGAGATTATGCAGGTGAGAGGACGCTGTTAAATGGACGCAGGAGAGAGTACGCAGTTGAGAGTACTCAGTTGAGTGGACGCAGGAGAGAGTACTCAGTTGAGCAGACGCTGTTGAGTGGACACAGGAGAGAATACGCAGGTGAGTACGCAGTTGAGATTACGCATTTGAGATTATGCAGGTGAGAGGACGCTGTTAAATGGACGCAGGAGAGAGTACGCAGTTGAGAGTACTCAGTTGAGTGGACGCAGGAGAGAGTACTCAGTTGAGTGGACACAGGAGAGAGTACTCAGTTGAGTGGACGCAGGAGAGAGTACGCAGTTGAGAGTACTCAGTTGAGTAGATGCAGAAGAGAGTACTCAGTTGAGCAGATGCTGTTGAGTGGACACAGGAGAGAGTTCGCAGGTGAGTATGCAGTTGATATTATGCAGGTGAGAGGACGCAGTTGAGTGGACAATGGACGCAGGAGAGAGTACTCAGTTGAGTGGACGCAATTGAATGGGCGCAGGAGAGAGTATGCAGTTGAGAG
The DNA here is from genome assembly GCF_052324685.1 of Brachyhypopomus gauderio. Lineage (NCBI taxonomy): Eukaryota > Metazoa > Chordata > Actinopteri > Gymnotiformes > Hypopomidae > Brachyhypopomus > Brachyhypopomus gauderio. The sequence continues at coordinate 47,167 of NW_027506981.1, read as the reverse complement.
TACTCAGTTGAGTGGATGCAGGAGAGAGTACTCAGTTGAGCAGACGCTGTTGAGTGGACACAGGAGAGAACACGCAGGTGAGTACGCAGTTGAGATTATGCAGGTGAGAGGACGCAGTTGAATGGACAATGGACGCAGGAGAGAGTACGCAGTTGAGAGTAATCAATTGAGTGGACGCAGGAGAGTACTCAGTTGAGCAGAAGCTGTTGAGTGGACACAGGAGAGAACACGCAGGTGAGTACGCAGTTGAGTATGCAGTTGAGATTACGCAGGTGAAAGGACGCAGTTGGTTGGATGCTGTTGAATGGACGCAGGAGAAAGTACGCAGTTGAGAATACTCAGTTGAGTGGACACAGGAGAGAGTATTCAGTTGAGCAGATGCTGTTGAGTGGACACAGGAGAGAACACGCAGGTGAGTACGCAGTTGAGTATGCAGTTGAGATTACGCAGGTGAGAGGACGCAGTTAGGTGGACGCTGTTGAATGGACGCAGGAGAGAGTACTCAGTTGAGTGGACGCAGGAGAGAGTACGCAGTTGAGAGTACTCAGTTGAGTGGATGCAGAAGAGAGTACTCAGTTGAGCAGATGCTGTTGAGTGGACACACGAGAGAACACGCAGGTGAGTATGCAGTTGAGATTATGCAGGTGAGAGGACGCAGTTAGGTGGATGCTGTTGAATGGACGCAGGAGAGAGTACTCAGTTGAGTGGACGCAGGAGAGAGTACGCAGTTGAGAGTACTCAGTTGAGTGGATGCAGAAGAGCGTACTCAGTTGAGCAGATGCTGTTGAGTGGACACAGGAGTGAACACGCAGGTGAGTACGCAGTTAAGATTTTGCAGGTGAGTGGACAATCGACGCAGGAGAGAGTACTCCGTTGAGTGGACGCAGTTGAATGGACGCAGGAGAGAGTACGCAGTTGAGAATACTCAGTTGAGTGGACGCAGGAGAGAGTACTCAGTTGAGCAGACGCTGTTGAGTGGACACAGGAGAGAAAACGCAGGTGAGTACGTAGTTGAGATTACGCAGTTGAGATTATGCAGGTGAGAGGACGCTTTTAAATGGACGCAGGAGAGAGTACGCAGTTGAGAGTACTCAGTTGAGTGGACGCAGGAGAGAGTACTCAGTTGAGCAGACGCTGTTGAGTGGACACAGGAGAGAACACGCAGGTGAGTACGCAGTTGAGATTACGCAGTTGAGATTATGCAGGTGAGAGGACGCTGTTAAATGGACGCAGGAGAGAGTACGCAGTTGAGAGTACTCAGTTGAGTGGACGCAGTTGAGAGTACTCAGTTGAGTGGACACAGGAGAGAGTACTCAGTTGAGTGGACGCAGGAGAGAGTACGCAGTTGAGAGTACTCAGTTGAGTAGATGCAGAAGAGAGTACTCAGTTGAGCAGATGCTGTTGAGTGGACACAGGAGAGAGTTCGCAGGTGAGTATGCAGTTGATATTATGCAGGTGAGAGGACGCAGTTGAGTGGACAATGGACGCAGGAGAGAGTACTCAGTTGAGTGGACGCAATTGAATGGGCGCAGGAGAGAGTATGCAGTTGAGAGTACTCAGTTGAGTGGATGCAGGAGAGAGTACTCAGTTGAGCAGACGCTGTTGAGTGGACACAGGAGAGAACACGCAGGTGAGTACGCAGTTAAGATTTTGCAGGTGAGTGGACAATCGACGCAGGAGAGAGTACTCCGTTGAGTGGACGCAGTTGAATGGACGCAGGAGAGAGTACGCAGTTGAGAATACTCAGTTGAATGGATGCAGGAGAGAGTACTCAGTTGAGCAGACGCTGTTGAGTGGACACAGGAGAGAACACGCAGGTGAGTATGCAGGGGGAGACGAAGACAGCCTCCACGTGGCCTCCCCCGCAAGTAGCTGAAGAGTAGTTGCAAGGTTGCATGCCCTTCAAGCGAAACAAATGTCTTCACAACGTCCACAGCCTAAAGTTCCTACGCTAGCGCTTTTCCAGCTTAACATTGAAGGTCCCACCACTGCCAAAATTGAGTGCAGTTGAGAATACACAGTTGAGTGGACGCAGGAGAGAGTACTCAGTTGAGCAGACGCTGTTGAGTGGACACAGGAGAGAAAACGCAGGTGAGTACGTAGTTGAGATTACGCAGTTGATATTATGCAGGTGAGAGGACGCTGTTAAATGGACGCAGGAGAGAGTACGCAGTTGAGAGTACTCAGTTGAGTGGACGCAGGAGAGAGTACTCAGTTGAGCAGACGCTGTTGAGTGGACACAGGAGAGAACACGCAGGTGAGTACGCAGTTGAGATTACGCATTTGAGATTATGCAGGTGAGAGGACGCTGTTAAATGGACGCAGGAGAGAGTACGCAGTTGAGAGTACTCAGTTGAGTGGACGCAGGAGAGAGTACTCAGTTGAGTGGACACAGGAGAGAGTACTCAGTTGAGTGGACGCAGGAGAGAGTACGCAGTTGAGAGTACTCAGTTGAGTAGATGCAGAAGAGAGTACTCAGTTGAGCAGATGCTGTTGAGTGGACACAGGAGAGAGTTCGCAGGTGAGTATGCAGTTGATATTATGCAGGTGAGAGGACGCAGTTGAGTGGACAATGGACGCAGGAGAGAGTACTCAGTTGAGTGGACGCAATTGAATGGGCGCAGGAGAGAGTATGCAGTTGAGAGTACTCAGTTGAGTGGATGCAGGAGAGAGTACTCAGTTGAGCAGACGCTGTTGAGTGGACACAGGAGAGAACACGCAGGTGAGTACGCAGTTGAGATTATGCAGGTGAGAGGACGCAGTTGAATGGACAATGGACGCAGGAGAGAGTACGCAGTTGAGAGTAATCAATTGAGTGGACGCAGGAGAGTACTCAGTTGAGCAGAAGCTGTTGAGTGGACACAGGAGAGAACACGCAGGTGAGTACGCAGTTGAGTATGCAGTTGAGATTACGCAGGTGAGAGGACGCAGTTGGTTGGATGCTGTTGAATGGACGCAGGAGAAAGTACGCAGTTGAGAATACTCAGTTGAGTGGACACAGGAGAGAGTATTCAGTTGAGCAGATGCTGTTGAGTGGACACAGGAGAGAACACGCAGGTGAGTACGCAGTTGAGTATGCAGTTGAGATTACGCAGGTGAGAGGACGCAGTTAGGTGGACGCTGTTGAATGGACGCAGGAGAGAGTACTCAGTTGAGTGGACGCAGGAGAGAGTACGCAGTTGAGAGTACTCAGTTGAGTGGATGCAGAAGAGAGTACTCAGTTGAGCAGATGCTGTTGAGTGGACACACGAGAGAACACGCAGGTGAGTATGCAGTTGAGATTATGCAGGTGAGAGGACGCAGTTAGGTGGATGCTGTTGAATGGACGCAGGAGAGAGTACTCAGTTGAGTGGACGCAGGAGAGAGTACGCAGTTGAGAGTACTCAGTTGAGTGGATGCAGAAGAGCGTACTCAGTTGAGCAGATGCTGTTGAGTGGACACAGGAGTGAACACGCAGGTGAGTACGCAGTTAAGATTTTGCAGGTGAGTGGACAATCGACGCAGGAGAGAGTACTCCGTTGAGTGGACGCAGTTGAATGGACGCAGGAGAGAGTACGCAGTTGAGAATACTCAGTTGAGTGGACGCAGGAGAGAGTACTCAGTTGAGCAGACGCTGTTGAGTGGACACAGGAGAGAAAACGCAGGTGAGTACGTAGTTGAGATTACGCAGTTGAGATTATGCAGGTGAGAGGACGCTTTTAAATGGACGCAGGAGAGAGTACGCAGTTGAGAGTACTCAGTTGAGTGGACGCAGGAGAGAGTACTCAGTTGAGCAGACGCTGTTGAGTGGACACAGGAGAGAACACGCAGGTGAGTACGCAGTTGAGATTACGCAGTTGAGATTATGCAGGTGAGAGGACGCTGTTAAATGGACGCAGGAGAGAGTACGCAGTTGAGAGTACTCAGTTGAGTGGACGCAGGAGAGAGTACTCAGTTGAGTGGACACAGGAGAGAGTACTCAGTTGAGTGGACGCAGGAGAGAGTACGCAGTTGAGAGTACTCAGTTGAGTAGATGCAGAAGAGAGTACTCAGTTGAGCAGATGCTGTTGAGTGGACACAGGAGAGAGTTCGCAGGTGAGTATGCAGTTGATATTATGCAGGTGAGAGGACGCAGTTGAGTGGACAATGGACGCAGGAGAGAGTACTCAGTTGAGTGGACGCAATTGAATGGGCGCAGGAGAGAGTATGCAGTTGAGAGTACTCAGTTGAGTGGATGCAGGAGAGAGTACTCAGTTGAGCAGACGCTGTTGAGTGGACACAGGAGAGAACACGCAGGTGAGTACGCAGTTGAGATTATGCAGGTGAGAGGACGCAGTTGAATGGACAATGGACGCAGGAAAGAGTACGCAGTTGAGAGTAATCAATTGAGTGGACGCAGGAGAGAGTACTCAGTTGAGCATACGCTGTTGAGTGGACACAGGAGAGAACACGCAGGTGAGTACGCAGTTGAGTATGCAGTTGAGATTACGCAGGTGAGAGGACGCAGTTGGTTGGATGCTGTTGAATGGACGCAGGAGAAAGTACGCAGTTGAGAATACTCAGTTGAGTGGACGCAGGAGAGAGTATTCAGTTGAGCAGATGCTGTTGAGTGGACACAGGAGAGAACACGCAGGTGAGTACGCAGTTGAGTATGCAGTTGAGATTACGCAGGTGAGAGGACGCAGTTAGGTGGACGCTGTTGAATGGACGCAGGAGAGAGTACTCAGTTGAGTGGACGCAGGAGAGAGTACGCAGTTGAGAGTACTCAGTTGAGTGGATGCAGAAGAGAGTACTCAGTTGAGCAGATGCTGTTGAGTGGACACACGAGAGAACACGCAGGTGAGTATGCAGTTGAGATTATGCAGGTGAGAGGACGCAGTTAGGTGGATGCTGTTGAATGGACGCAGGAGAGAGTACTCAGTTGAGTGGACGCAGGAGAGAGTACGCAGTTGAGAGTACTCAGTTGAGTGGATGCAGAAGAGCGTACTCAGTTGAGCAGATGCTGTTGAGTGGACACAGGAGAGAACACGCAGGTGAGTACGCAGTTAAGATTTTGCAGGTGAGTGGACAATGGACGCAGGAGAGAGTACTCCGTTGAGTGGACGCAGTTGAATGGACGCAGGAGAGAGTACGCAGTTGAGAATACTCAGTTGAGTGGACGCAGGAGAGAGTACTCAGTTGAGCAGACACTGTTGAGTGGACACAAGAGAGAACACGCAGGTGAGTACGCTGTTGAGTATGCAGTTGAGATTACGCAGGTGTGAGGACGCAGTTGGTTGGACGATGTTGAATGGACGCAGGAGTGAGTACTAAGTTGAGTGGACGCAGTTGAATGGACGCAGGAGAGAGTACGCAGTTGAGAGTAATCAGTTGAGTGGACGCAGGAGAGAGTACTCAGTTGAGCAGACGATGTTGAGTGGACACAGGAGAGAACACGCAGGTGAGTATGCAGTTGAGATTATGCAGGTGAGAGGACGCTGTAAAATGGACGCAGGAGAGAGTATGCAGTTGAGAGTACTCAGTTGAGAGGACGCAGGAGAGAGTACTCAGTTGAGCAGACACTGTTGAGTGGACACACGAGAGAACACGCTGGTGAGTACACAGTTGAGTATGCAGTTGAGATTACGCAGGTGAGAGGACGCAGTTAGGTGGACGCTGTTGAATAGAAGCAGGAGAGAGTACTCAGTTGAGTGGACGCAGGAGAGAGTACGCAGTTGAGAGTACTCAGTTGAGTGGATGCAGAAGAGAGTACTCAGTTGAGCAGATGCTGTTGAGTGGACACAGGAGAGAGTTCGCAGGTGAGTATGCAGTTGAGTATGCAGTTGAGATTATGCAGGTGAGAGGACGCAGTTGAGTGGACAATGGACACAGGAGAGAGTACTCAGTTGAGTGGACGCAGTTGAATGGGCGCAGGAGAGAGTACTCAGTTGAGCAGACACTGTTGAGTGGACACAAGAGAGAACACGCAGGTGAGTACGCTGTTGAGTATGCAGTTGAGATTACGCAGGTGTGAGGACGCAGTTGGTTGGACGATGTTGAATGGACGCAGGAGTGAGTACTAAGTTGAGTGGACGCAGTTGAATGGACGCAGGAGAGAGTACGCAGTTGAGAGTAATCAGTTGAGTGGACGCAGGAGAGAGTACTCAGTTGAGCAGACGATGTTGAGTGGACACAGGAGAGAACACGCAGGTGAGTATGCAGTTGAGATTACGCAGTTGAGATTATGCAGGTGAGAGGACGCTGTAAAATGGACGCAGGAGAGAGTATGCAGTTGAGAGTACTCAGTTGAGAGGACGCAGGAGAGAGTACTCAGTTGAGCAGACACTGTTGAGTGGACACACGAGAGAACACGCTGGTGAGTACACAGTTGAGTATGCAGTTGAGATTACGCAGGTGAGAGGACGCAGTTAGGTGGACGCTGTTGAATAGAAGCAGGAGAGAGTACTCACTTGAGTGGACGCAGGAGAGAGTACGCAGTTGAGAGTACTCAGTTGAGTGGATGCAGAAGAGAGTACTCAGTTGAGCAGATGCTGTTGAGTGGACACAGGAGAGAGTTCGCAGGTGAGTATGCAGTTGAGTATGCAGTTGAGATTATGCAGGTGAGAGGACGCAGTTGAGTGGACAATGGACACAGGAGAGAGTACTCAGTTGAGTGGACGCAGTTGAATGGGCGCAGGAGAGAGTATGCAGTTGAGAGTACTTAGTTGAGTGGATGCAGGAGAGAGTACTCAGTTGAGCAGACGCTGTTGAGTGGACATAGGAGAGAACACGCAGGTGAGTACGCAGTTGAGTATGCAGTTGAGATTACGCAGGTGAGAGGACGCAGTTAGGTGGACGCTGTTGAATGGACGCAGGAGAGAGTACTCAGTTGAGAGGACGCAGGAGAGAGTACGCAGTTGAGAGTACTTAGTTGAGTGGATGCAGAAGAGCGTACTCAGTTGAGCAGATGCTGTTGAGTGGACACAGGAGAGAACACGCAGGTGAGTACGCAGTTAAGATTTTGCAGGTGAGTGGACAATTGACGCAGGAGAGAGTACTCCGTTGAGTGGACGCAGTTGAATGGACGCAGGAGAGAGTACGCAGTTGAGAATACTCAGTTGAATGGATGCAGGAGAGAGTACTCAGTTGAGCAGACACTGTTGAGTGGACACAGGAGAGAACACGCAGGTGAGTATGCAGGGGGAGACGAAGACAGCCTCCACGTGGCCTCCCCCGCAAGTAGCTGAAGAGTAGTTGCAAGGTTGCATGCCCTTCAAGCGAAACAAATGTCTTCACAACGTCCACAGCCTAAAGTTCCTACGCTAGCGCTTTTCCAGCTTAACATTGAAGGTCCCACCACTGCCAAAATTGAGTGCAGTTGAGAATACACAGTTGAGTGGACGCAGGAGACAGTACTCAGTTGAGCAGACGCTGTTGAGTGGACACAGGAGAGAAAACGCAGGTGAGTACGTAGTTGAGATTACGCAGTTGAGATTATGCAGTTGAGAGGACGCTGTTAAATGGACGCAGGAGAGAGTACGCAGTTGAGAGTACTCAGTTGAGTGGACGCAGGAGAGAGTACTCAGTTGAGCAGACGCTGTTGAGTGGACACAGGAGAGAACACGCAGGTGAGTACGCAGTTGAGATTACGCATTTGAGATTATGCAGGTGAGAGGACGCTGTTAAATGGACGCAGGAGAGAGTACGCAGTTGAGAGTACTCAGTTGAGTGGACGCAGGAGAGAGTACTCAGTTGAGTGGACACAGGAGAGAGTACTCAGTTGAGTGGACGCAGGAGAGAGTACGCAGTTGAGAGTACTCAGTTGAGTAGATGCAGAAGAGAGTACTCAGTTGAGCAGATGCTGTTGAGTGGACACAGGAGAGAGTTCGCAGGTGAGTATGCAGTTGATATTATGCAGGTGAGAGGATGCAGTTGAGTGGACAATGGACGCAGGAGAGAGTACTCAGTTGAGTGGACGCAATTGAATGGGCGCAGGAGAGAGTATGCAGTTGAGAGTACTCAGTTGAGTGGATGCAGGAGAGAGTACTCAGTTGAGCAGACGCTGTTGAGTGGACACAGGAGAGAACACGCAGGTGAGTACGCAGTTGAGATTATGCAGGTGAGAGGACGCAGTTGAATGGACAATGGACGCAGGAAAGAGTACGCAGTTGAGAGTAATCAATTGAGTGGACGCAGGAGAGAGTACTCAGTTGAGCAGAAGCTGTTGAGTGGACACAGGAGAGAACACGCAGGTGAGTACGCAGTTGAGATTACGCAGGTGAGAGGACGCAGTTGGTTGGATGCTGTTGAATGGACGCAGGAGAAAGTTCGCAGTTGAGAATACTCAGTTGAGTGGACACAGGAGAGAGTATTCAGTTGAGCAGATGCTGTTGAGTGGACACAGGAGAGAACACGCAGGTGAGTACGCAGTTGAGTATGCAGTTGAGATTACGCAGGTGAGAGGACGCAGTTAGGTGGACGCTGTTGAATGGACGCAGGAGAGAGTACTCAGTTGAGTGGACGCAGGAGAGAGTACGCAGTTGAGAGTACTCAGTTGAGTGGATGCAGAAGAGAGTACTCAGTTGAGCAGATGCTGTTGAGTGGACACACGAGAGAACACGCAGGTGAGTATGCAGTTGAGATTATGCAGGTGAGAGGACGCAGTTAGGTGGATGCTGTTGAATGGACGCAGGAGAGAGTACTCAGTTGAGTGGACGCAGGAGAGAGTACGCAGTTGAGAGTACTCAGTTGAGTGGATGCAGAAGAGCGTACTCAGTTGAGCAGATGCTGTTGAGTGGACACAGGAGTGAACACGCAGGTGAGTACGCAGTTAAGATTTTGCAGGTGAGTGGACAATCGACGCAGGAGAGAGTACTCCGTTGAGTGGACGCAGTTGAATGGACGCAGGAGAGAGTACGCAGTTGAGAATACTCAGTTGAGTGGACGCAGGAGAGAGTACTCAGTTGAGCAGACGCTGTTGAGTGGACACAGGAGAGAAAACGCAGGTGAGTACGTAGTTGAGATTACGCAGTTGAGATTATGCAGGTGAGAGGACGCTTTTAAATGGACGCAGGAGAGAGTACGCAGTTGAGAGTACTCAGTTGAGTGGACGCAGGAGAGAGTACTCAGTTGAGCAGACGCTGTTGAGTGGACACAGGAGAGAACACGCAGGTGAGTACGCAGTTGAGATTACGCAGTTGAGATTATGCAGGTGAGAGGACGCTGTTAAATGGACGCAGGAGAGAGTACGCAGTTGAGAGTACTCAGTTGAGTGGACGCAGGAGAGAGTACTCAGTTGAGTGGACACAGGAGAGAGTACTCAGTTGAGTGGACGCAGGAGAGAGTACGCAGTTGAGAGTACTCAGTTGAGTAGATGCAGAAGAGAGTACTCAGTTGAGCAGATGCTGTTGAGTGGACACAGGAGAGAGTTCGCAGGTGAGTATGCAGTTGATATTATGCAGGTGAGAGGACGCAGTTGAGTGGACAATGGACGCAGGAGAGAGTACTCAGTTGAGTGGACGCAATTGAATGGGCGCAGGAGAGAGTATGCAGTTGAGAGTACTCAGTTGAGTGGATGCAGGAGAGAGTACTCAGTTGAGCAGACGCTGTTGAGTGGACACAGGAGAGAACACGCAGGTGAGTACGCAGTTGAGATTATGCAGGTGAGAGGACGCAGTTGAATGGACAATGGACGCAGGAAAGAGTACGCAGTTGAGAGTAATCAATTGAGTGGACGCAGGAGAGAGTACTCAGTTGAGCAGACGCTGTTGAGTGGACACAGGAGAGAACACGCAGGTGATTACGCAGTTGAGTATGCAGTTGAGATTACGCAGGTGAGAGGACGCAGTTGGTTGGATGCTGTTGAATGGACGCAGGAGAAAGTACGCAGTTGAGAATACTCAGTTGAGTGGACACAGGAGAGAGTATTCAGTTGAGCAGATGCTGTTGAGTGGACACAGGAGAGAACACGCAGGTGAGTACGCAGTTGAGTATGCAGTTGAGATTACGCAGGTGAGAGGACGCAGTTAGGTGGACGCTGTTGAATGGACGCAGGAGAGAGTACTCAGTTGAGTGGACGCAGGAGAGAGTACGCAGTTGAGAGTACTCAGTTGAGTGGATGCAGAAGAGAGTACTCAGTTGAGCAGATGCTGTTGAGTGGACACACGAGAGAACACGCAGGTGAGTATGCAGTTGAGATTATGCAGGTGGGAGGACGCAGTTAGGTGGATGCTGTTGAATGGACGCAGGAGAGAGTACTCAGTTGAGTGGACGCAGGAGAGAGTACGCAGTTGAGAGTACTCAGTTGAGTGGATGCAGAAGAGCGTACTCAGTTGAGCAGATGCTGTTGAGTGGACACAGGAGTGAACACGCAGGTGAGTACGCAGTTAAGATTTTGCAGGTGAGTGGACAATCGACGCAGGAGAGAGTACTCCGTTGAGTGGACGCAGTTGAATGGACGCAGGAGAGAGTACGCAGTTGAGAATACTCAGTTGAGTGGACGCAGGAGAGAGTACTCAGTTGAGCAGACGCTGTTGAGTGGACACAGGAGAGAAAACGCAGGTGAGTACGTAGTTGAGATTACGCAGTTGAGATTATGCAGGTGAGAGGACGCTGTTAAATGGACGCAGGAGAGAGTACGCAGTTGAGAGTACTCAGTTGATTGGACGCAGGAGAGAGTACTCAGTTGAGCAGACGCTGTTGAGTGGACACAGGAGAGAACACGCAGGTGAGTACGCAGTTGAGATTACGCAGTTGAGATTATGCAGGTGAGAGGACGCTGTTAAATGGACGCAGGAGAGAGTACGCAGTTGAGAGTACTCAGTTGAGTGGACGCAGGAGAGAGTACTCAGTTGAGTGGACACAGGAGAGAGTACTCAGTTGAGTGGACGCAGGAGAGAGTACGCAGTTGAGAGTACTCAGTTGAGTAGATGCAGAAGAGAGTACTCAGTTGAGCAGATGCTGTTGAGTGGACACAGGAGAGAGTTCGCAGGTGAGTATGCAGTTGATATTATGCAGGTGAGAGGACGCAGTTGAGTGGACAATGGACGCAGGAGAGAGTACTCAGTTGAGTGGACGCAATTGAATGGGCGCAGGAGAGAGTATGCAGTTGAGAGTACTCAGTTGAGTGGATGCAGGAGAGAGTACTCAGTTGAGCAGACGCTGTTGAGTGGACACAGGAGAGAACACGCAGGTGAGTACGCAGTTGAGATTATGCAGGTGAGAGGACGCAGTTGAATGGACAATGGACGCAGGAATGAGTACGCAGTTGAGAGTAATCAATTGAGTGGACGCAGGAGAGAGTACTCAGTTGAGCATACGCTGTTGAGTGGACACAGGAGAGAACACGCAGGTGAGTACGCAGTTGAGTATGCAGTTGAGATTACGCAGGTGAGAGGACGCAGTTGGTTGGATGCTGTTGAATGGACGCAGGAGAAAGTACGCAGTTGAGAATACTCAGTTGAGTGGACGCAGGAGAGAGTATTCAGTTGAGCAGATGCTGTTGAGTGGACACAGGAGAGAACACGCAGGTGAGTACGCAGTTGAGTATGCAGTTGAGATTACGCAGGTGAGAGGACGCAGTTAGGTGGACGCTGTTGAATGGACGCAGGAGAGAGTACTCAGTTGAGTGGACGCAGGAGAGAGTACGCAGTTGAGAGTACTCAGTTGAGTGGATGCAGAAGAGAGTACTCAGTTGAGCAGATGCTGTTGAGTGGACACACGAGAGAACACGCAGGTGAGTATGCAGTTGAGATTATGCAGGTGAGAGGACGCAGTTAGGTGGATGCTGTTGAATGGACGCAGGAGAGAGTACTCAGTTGAGTGGACGCAGGAGAGAGTACGCAGTTGAGAGTACTCAGTTGAGTGGATGCAGAAGAGCGTACTCAGTTGAGCAGATGCTGTTGAGTGGACACAGGAGAGAACACGCAGGTGAGTACGCAGTTAAGATTTTGCAGGTGAGTGGACAATCGACGCAGGAGAGAGTACTCCGTTGAGTGGACGCAGTTGAATGGACGCAGGAGAGAGTACGCAGTTGAGAATACTCAGTTGAGTGGACGCAGGAGAGAGTACTCAGTTGAGCAGACACTGTTGAGTGGACACAGGAGAGAACACGCAGGTGAGTACGCTGTTGAGTATGCAGTTGAGATTACGCAGGTGTGAGGACGCAGTTGGTTGGACGATGTTGAATGGACGCAGGAGTGAGTACTAAGTTGAGTGGACGCAGTTGAATGGACGCAGGAGAGAGTACGCAGTTGAGAGTAATCAGTTGAGTGGACGCAGGAGAGAGTACTCCAGAGGTGGGGACTCGAGTCACATGACTTGGACTCGAGTCAGACTCGAGTCATTAATATTAAGACTTTTGACTTGACTTGAAAAAATATTCAGAGACTTAGACTTGACTTGGACTTTTACACCAATAACTTGGGACTTGAATTGGACTTGAACCTGTTTACTTGCAAAGACTTGATTTTTTTTACCCCAAATCTAAATTTTAAAACGCATATTAATATTTATAAAGTGCGCCCCATTAATTTCATTTCCGTCCTTCTGACGCAGACCAGTCCTCTGCTTTTCCACACTCTGTACGTGTGTGTGCGCATGAGCTGCAGCACAACCAATCAAATGGGGGGGTTGGCGAACGTAAATTTTTACCGGGCGGGGTGTAAAATGGACACAAATTAAGTATTATATCGCGATCGATCGATCGCCAGTGGTTGGTGCCAGAGCGAAGTAACTCATTGAATCATAGATGTGGATCAGAGGTAAATAAACTAGATTTTTTTCCGGCGTGAGAAATCGGATGTGTGGCGTGAGAGCGTGTGAAGACGGTCAAATGCGTGTGTCTCACGCTCAATGCGTGAGAGTTGGCAACCCTGGGTTCTGTATCTGAACTCGGGGAAGAGAGCCTCTCTCTGTCACCATCATAATATCCAGTTCTATCTCAGCATGGATTGTGTATTTGAAGACATCTACGTCGAGAAAAAAATATATTGACAAAAGTGGAGCGAGTTTTCAGCTATGGGGACATCATTCATCGTGCACAAATGACATACAGACTTTTGGCCAGCAAATGCAATGCAGAATAGTTTACTGAAATGTCTAAAGTTGCAGATTCCTGTTAATTGTTCAGTTCTTATATTTGTTTGTCTTGTGTCACTCACATATGTTCTCCAAGAAACCAGATAAGATAAGAGAAGAGAGGGAAAATGCTGTTATGGTTCTTTGTATTGTACTGTGAAAATATCAGCACTTTTTATTTGAACATGGAGTTCTACTTATGACTTTTTCACAGAATATTTATTTCTGGAAAATTGTAGTTTAAAGTATGAATATTTTTGCAGCTAAGTTTAAGAAATTGAACTGTGCAATAAAGAGGTGTAATTTTAATTTTTTTATACTTCGTGTTTTCAGTTGCACATGTTTTATCAAGATTTGAGGAGAATACAGATTTAAAAAAGAACGCATGTCTATTATTTACATTTAAAATATACCTGCAACATTGGTAAAAAATAAAAATAAAAAAAAAAGACCCAAAAGGACTTGAAATTCCAAGTTTCAGACTTGGGACTTGACTTGACTATTGCCTGTCTTGACTCGAGACTTGACTTGACTTGAGTGTCTTTGCTTGAGACTTGACTTGGGACTTGAGGTATAAAGACTTGGACTTACTTGAGACTTGCAAAACACTGACTTGGTCCCACCTCTGGAGTACTCAGTTGAGCAGACGCTGTTGAGTGGACACAGGAGAGAACACGCAGGTGAGTACGCAGTTGAGATTATGCAGGTGAGAGGACGCAGTTGAATGGACAATGGACGCAGGAAAGAGTACGCAGTTGAGAGTAATCAATTGAGTGGACGCAGGAGAGAGTACTCAGTTGAGCAGACGCTGTTGAGTGGACACAGGAGAGAACACGCAGGTGATTACGCAGTTGAGTATGCAGTTGAGATTACGCAGGTGAGAGGACGCAGTTGGTTGGATGCTGTTGAATGGACGCAGGAGAAAGTACGCAGTTGAGAATACTCAGTTGAGTGGACGCAGGAGAGAGTATTCAGTTGAGCAGATGCTGTTGAGTGGACACAGGAGAGAACACGCAGGTGAGTACGCAGTTGAGTATGCAGTTGAGATTACGCAGGTGAGAGGACGCAGTTAGGTGGACGCTGTTGAATGGACGCAGGAGAGAGTACTCAGTTGAGTGGACGCAGGAGAGAGTACGCAGTTGAGAGTACTCAGTTGAGTGGATGCAGAAGAGAGTACTCAGTTGAGCAGATGCTGTTGAGTGGACACACGAGAGAACACGCAGGTGAGTATGCAGTTGAGATTATGCAGGTGAGAGGACGCAGTTAGGTGGATGCTGTTGAATGGACGCAGGAGAGAGTACTCAGTTGAGTGGACGCAGGAGAGAGTACGCAGTTGAGAGTACTCAGTTGAGTGGATGCAGAAGAGCGTACTCAGTTGAGCAGATGCTGTTGAGTGGACACAGGAGTGAACACGCAGGTGAGTACGCAGTTAAGATTTTGCAGGTGAGTGGACAATCGACGCAGGAGAGAGTACTCCGTTGAGTGGACGCAGTTGAATGGACGCAGGAGAGAGTACGCAGTTGAGAATACTCAGTTGAGTGGACGCAGGAGAGAGTACTCAGTTGAGCAGACGCTGTTGAGTGGACACAGGAGAGAAAACGCAGGTGAGTACGTAGTTGAGATTACGCAGTTGAGATTATGCAGGTGAGAGGACGCTGTTAAATGGACGCAGGAGAGAGTACACAGTTGAGAGTACTCAGTTGATTGGATGCAGGAGAGAGTACTCAGTTGAGCAGACGCTGTTGAGTGGACACAGGAGAGAACACGCAGGTGAGTACGCAGTTGAGATTACGCAGTTGAGATTATGCAGGTGAGAGGACGCTGTTAAATGGACGCAGGAGAGAGTACGCAGTTGAGAGTACTCAGTTGAGTGGACGCAGGAGAGAGTACTCAGTTGAGTGGACACAGGAGAGAGTACTCAGTTGAGTGGACGCAGGAGAGAGTACGCAGTTGAGAGTACTCAGTTGAGTAGATGCAGAAGAGAGTACTCAGTTGAGCAGATGCTGTTGAGTGGACACAGGAGAGAGTTCGCAGGTGAGTATGCAGTTGATATTATGCAGGTGAGAGGACGCAGTTGAGTGGACAATGGACGCAGGAGAGAGTACTCAGTTGAGTGGACGCAATTGAATGGGCGCAGGAGAGAGTATGCAGTTGAGAGTACTCAGTTGAGTGGATGCAGGAGAGAGTACTCAGTTGAGCAGACGCTGTTGAGTGGACACAGGAGAGAACACGCAGGTGAGTACGCAGTTGAGATTATGCAGGTGAGAGGACGCAGTTAGGTGGATGCTGTTGAATGGACGCAGGAGAGAGTACTCAGTTGAGTGGACGCAGGAGAGAGTACGCAGTTGAGAGTACTCAGTTGAGTGGATGCAGAAGAGCGTACTCAGTTGAGCAGATGCTGTTGAGTGGACACAGGAGTGAACACGCAGGTGAGTACGCAGTTAAGATTTTGCAGGTGAGTGGACAATCGACGCAGGAGAGAGTACTCCGTTGAGTGGACGCAGTTGAATGGACGCAGGAGAGAGTACGCAGTTGAGAATACTCAGTTGAGTGGACGCAGGAGAGAGTACTCAGTTGAGCAGACGCTGTTGAGTGGACACAGGAGAGAAAACGCAGGTGAGTACGTAGTTGAGATTACGCAGTTGAGATTATGCAGGTGAGAGGACGCTGTTAAATGGACGCAGGAGAGAGTACACAGTTGAGAGTACTCAGTTGATTGGATGCAGGAGAGAGTACTCAGTTGAGCAGACGCTGTTGAGTGGACACAGGAGAGAACACGCAGGTGAGTACGCAGTTGAGATTACGCAGTTGAGATTATGCAGGTGAGAGGACGCTGTTAAATGGACGCAGGAGAGAGTACGCAGTTGAGAGTACTCAGTTGAGTGGACGCAGGAGAGAGTACTCAGTTGAGTGGACACAGGAGAGAGTACTCAGTTGAGTGGACGCAGGAGAGAGTACGCAGTTGAGAGTACTCAGTTGAGTAGATGCAGAAGAGAGTACTCAGTTGAGCAGATGCTGTTGAGTGGACACAGGAGAGAGTTCGCAGGTGAGTATGCAGTTGATATTATGCAGGTGAGAGGACGCAGTTGAGTGGACAATGGACGCAGGAGAGAGTACTCAGTTGAGTGGACGCAATTGAATGGGCGCAGGAGAGAGTATGCAGTTGAGAGTACTCAGTTGAGTGGATGCAGGAGAGAGTACTCAGTTGAGCAGACGCTGTTGAGTGGACACAGGAGAGAACACGCAGGTGAGTACGCAGTTGAGATTATGCAGGTGAGAGGACGCAGTTGAATGGACAATGGACGCAGGAAAGAGTACGCAGTTGAGAGTAATCAATTGAGTGGACGCAGGAGAGAGTACTCAGTTGAGCATACGCTGTTGAGTGGACACAGGAGAGAACACGCAGGTGAGTACGCAGTTGAGTATGCAGTTGAGATTACGCAGGTGAGAGGACGCAGTTGGTTGGATGCTGTTGAATGGACGCAGGAGAAAGTACGCAGTTGAGAATACTCAGTTGAGTGGACGCAGGAGAGAGTATTCAGTTGAGCAGATGCTGTTGAGTGGACACAGGAGAGAACACGCAGGTGAGTACGCAGTTGAGTATGCAGTTGAGATTACGCAGGTGAGAGGACGCAGTTAGGTGGACGCTGTTGAATGGACGCAGGAGAGAGTACTCAGTTGAGTGGACGCAGGAGAGAGTACGCAGTTGAGAGTACTCAGTTGAGTGGATGCAGAAGAGAGTACTCAGTTGAGCAGATGCTGTTGAGTGGACACACGAGAGAACACGCAGGTGAGTATGCAGTTGAGATTATGCAGGTGAGAGGACGCAGTTAGGTGGATGCTGTTGAATGGACGCAGGAGAGAGTACTCAGTTGAGTGGACGCAGGAGAGAGTACGCAGTTGAGAGTACTCAGTTGAGTGGATGCAGAAGAGCGTACTCAGTTGAGCAGATGCTGTTGAGTGGACGCAGGAGAGAGTACGCAGTTGAGAGTACTCAGTTGAGTGGATGCAGAAGAGCGTACTCAGTTGAGCAGATGCTGTTGAGTGGACACAGGAGAGAACACGCAGGTGAGTACGCAGTTAAGATTTTGCAGGTGAGTGGACAATCGACGCAGGAGAGAGTACTCCGTTGAGTGGACGCAGTTGAATGGACGCAGGAGAGAGTACGCAGTTGAGAATACTCAGTTGAGTGGACGCAGGAGAGAGTACTCAGTTGAGCAGACACTGTTGAGTGGACACAGGAGAGAACACGCAGGTGAGTACGCTGTTGAGTATGCAGTTGAGATTACGCAGGTGTGAGGACGCAGTTGGTTGGACGATGTTGAATGGACGCAGGAGTGAGTACTAAGTTGAGTGGACGCAGTTGAATGGACGCAGGAGAGAGTACGCAGTTGAGAGTAATCAGTTGAGTGGACGCAGGAGAGAGTACTCAGTTGAGCAGACGATGTTGAGTGGACACAGGAGAGAACACGCAGGTGAGTACGCAGTTGAGATTACGCAGTTGAGATTATGCAGGTGAGAGGACGCTGTAAAATGGACGCAGGAGAGAGTATGCAGTTGAGAGTACTCAGTTGAGAGGACGCAGGAGAGAGTACTTAGTTGAGCAGACACTGTTGAGTGGACACACGAGAGAACACGCTGGTGAGTACACAGTTGAGTATGCAGTTGAGATTACGCAGGTGAGAGGACGCAGTTAGGTGGACGCTGTTGAATTGAAGCAGGAGAGAGTACTCAGTTGAGTGGACGCAGGAGAGAGTACGCAGTTGAGAGTACTCAGTTGAGTGGATGCAGAAGAGATAACTCAGTTGAGCAGATGCTGTTGAGTGGACACAGGAGAGAGTTCGCAGGTGAGTATGCAGTTGAGTATGCAGTTGAGATTATGCAGGTGAGAGGACGCAGTTGAGTGGACAATAGACGCAGGAGAGAGTACTCAGTTGAGTGGACGCAGTTGAATGGGTGCAGGAGAGAGTATGCAGTTGAGAGTACTCAGTTGAGTGGATGCAGGAGAGAGTACTCAGTTGAGCAGACGCTGTTGAGTGGACATAGGAGAGAACACGCAGGTGAGTACGCAGTTGAGTATGCAGTTGAGATTACGCAGGTGAGAGGACGCAGTTAGGTGGACGCTGTTGAATGGACGCAGGAGAGAGTACTCAGTTGAGAGGACGCAGGAGAGAGTACGCAGTTGAGAGTACTCAGTTGAGTGGATGCAGAAGAGCGTACTCAGTTGAGCAGATGCTGTTGAGTGGACACACGAGAGAACACGCAGGCGAGTATGCAGTTGAGATTACGCAGGTGAGAGGACGCAGTTAGGTGGACGCTGTTGAATGGACGCAGGAGAGAGTACTCAGTTGAGAGGACGCAGGAGAGAGTACGCAGTTGAGAGTACTCAGTTGAGTGGATGCAGAAGAGCGTACTCAGTTGAGCAGATGCTGTTGAGTGGACACACGAGAGAACACGCAGGTGAGTATGCAGTTGAGATTACGCAGGTGAGAGGACGCAGTTAGGTGGATGCTGTTGAATGGACGCAGGAGAGAGTACTCAGTTGAGTGGACGCAGGAGAGAGTACGCAGTTGAGAGTACTCAGTTGAGTGGATGCAGAAGAGCGTACTCAGTTGAGCAGATGCTGTTGAGTGGACACAGGAGAGAACACGCAGGTGAGTACGCAGTTAAGATTTTGCAGGTGAGTGGACAATCGACGCAGGAGAGAGTACTCCGTTGAGTGGACGCAGTTGAATGGACGCAGGAGAGAGTACGCAGTTGAGAATACTCAGTTGAATGGATGCAGGAGAGAGTACTCAGTTGAGCAGACGCTGTTGAGTGGACACAGGAGAGAACACGCAGGTGAGTATGCAGGGGGAGACGAAGACAGCCTCCACGTGGCCTCCCCCGCAAGTAGCTGAAGAGTAGTTGCAAGGTTGCATGCCCTTCAAGCGAAACAAATGTCTTCACAACGTCCACAGCCTAAAGTTCCTACGCTAGCGCTTTTCCAGCTTAACATTGAAGGTCCCACCACTGCCAAAATTGAGTGCAGTTGAGAATACACAGTTGAGTGGACGCAGGAGAGAGTACTCAGTTGAGCAGACGCTGTTGAGTGGACACAGGAGAGAAAACGCAGGTGAGTACGTAGTTGAGATTACGCAGTTGAAATTATGCAGGTGAGAGGACGCTGTTAAATGGACGCAGGAGAGAGTACGCAGTTGAGAGTACTCAGTTGATTGGACGCAGGAGAGAGTACTCAGTTGAGCAGACGCTGTTGAGTGGACACAGGAGAGAACACGCAGGTGAGTACGCAGTTGAGATTACGCAGTTGAGATTATGCAGGTGAGAGGACGCTGTTAAATGGACGCAGGAGAGAGTACGCAGTTGAGAGTACTCAGTTGAGTGGACGCAGGAGAGAGTACTCAGTTGAGTGGACACAGGAGAGAGTACTCAGTTGAGTGGACGCAGGAGAGAGTACGCAGTTGAGAGTACTCAGTTGAGTAGATGCAGAAGAGAGTACTCAGTTGAGCAGATGCTGTTGAGTGGACACAGGAGAGAGTTCGCAGGTGAGTATGCAGTTGATATTATGCAGGTGAGAGGACGCAGTTGAGTGGACAATGGACGCAGGAGAGAGTACTCAGTTGAGTGGACGCAATTGAATGGGCGCAGGAGAGAGTATGCAGT
Source organism: Brachyhypopomus gauderio (assembly GCF_052324685.1). Lineage (NCBI taxonomy): Eukaryota > Metazoa > Chordata > Actinopteri > Gymnotiformes > Hypopomidae > Brachyhypopomus > Brachyhypopomus gauderio. The sequence goes on along the minus strand of NW_027506981.1, from coordinate 27,469 downwards.
TGAGAGTACTCAGTTGAGTGGATGCAGGAGAGAGTACTCAGTTGAGCAGACGCTGTTGAGTGGACACAGGAGAGAACACGCAGGTGAGTACGCAGTTGAGATTATTCAGGTGAGAGGACGCAGTTGAATGGACAATGGACGCAGGAAAGAGTACGCAGTTGAGAGTAATCAATTGAGTGGACGCAGGAGAGAGTACTCAGTTGAGCATACGCTGTTGAGTGGACACAGGAGAGAACACGCAGGTGAGTACGCAGTTGAGTATGCAGTTGAGATTACGCAGGTGAGAGGACGCAGTTGGTTGGATGCTGTTGAATGGACGCAGGAGAAAGTACGCAGTTGAGAATACTCAGTTGAGTGGACGCAGGAGAGAGTATTCAGTTGAGCAGATGCTGTTGAGTGGACACAGGAGAGAACACGCAGGTGAGTACGCAGTTGAGTATGCAGTTGAGATTACGCAGGTGAGAGGACGCAGTTAGGTGGACGCTGTTGAATGGACGCAGGAGAGAGTACTCAGTTGAGTGGACGCAGGAGAGAGTACGCAGTTGAGAGTACTCAGTTGAGTGGATGCAGAAGAGAGTACTCAGTTGAGCAGATGCTGTTGAGTGGACACACGAGAGAACACGCAGGTGAGTATGCAGTTGAGATTATGCAGGTGAGAGGACGCAGTTAGGTGGATGCTGTTGAATGGACGCAGGAGAGAGTACTCAGTTGAGTGGACGCAGGAGAGAGTACGCAGTTGAGAGTACTCAGTTGAGTGGATGCAGAAGAGCGTACTCAGTTGAGCAGATGCTGTTGAGTGGACACAGGAGAGAACACGCAGGTGAGTACGCAGTTAAGATTTTGCAGGTGAGTGGACAATCGACGCAGGAGAGAGTACTCCGTTGAGTGGACGCAGTTGAATGGACGCAGGAGAGAGTACGCAGTTGAGAATACTCAGTTGAATGGATGCAGGAGAGAGTACTCAGTTGAGCAGACACTGTTGAGTGGACACAGGAGAGAACACGCAGGTGAGTATGCAGGGGGAGACGAAGACAGCCTCCACGTGGCCTCCCCCGCAAGTAGCTGAAGAGTAGTTGCAAGGTTGCATGCCCTTCAAGCGAAACAAATGTCTTCACAACGTCCACAGCCTAAAGTTCCTACGCTAGCGCTTTTTCAGCTTAACATTGAAGGTCCCACCACTGCCAAAATTGAGTGCAGTTGAGAATACACAGTTGAGTGGACGCAGGAGAGAGTACTCAGTTGAGCAGACGCTGTTGAGTGGACACAGGAGAGAAAACGCAGGTGAGTACGTAGTTGAGATTACGCAGTTGAGATTATGCAGGTGAGAGGACGCTGTTAAATGGACGCAGTTGAGAGTACTCAGTTGAGTGGACGCAGGAGAGAGTACTCAGTTGAGCAGACGCTGTTGAGTGGACACAGGAGAGAACACGCAGGTGAGTACGCAGTTGAGATTACGCAGTTGAGATTATGCAGGTGAGAGGACGCTGTTAAATGGACGCAGGAGAGAGTACTCAGTTGAGAGTACTCAGTTGAGTGGACGCAGGAGAGAGTACTCAGTTGAGTGGACACAGGAGAGAGTACTCAGTTGAGTGGACGCAGGAGAGAGTACGCAGTTGAGAGTACTCAGTTGAGTAGATGCAGAAGAGAGTACTCAGTTGAGCAGATGCTGTTGTGTGGACACAGGAGAGAGTTCGCAGGTGAGTATGCAGTTGATATTATGCAGGTGAGAGGACGCAGTTGAGTGGACAATGGACGTAGGAGAGAGTACTCAGTTGAGTGGATGCAATTGAATGTGCGCAGGAGAGAGTATGCAGTTGAGAGTACTCAGTTGAGTGGATGCAGGAGAGAGTACTCAGTTGAGCAGACGCTGTTGAGTGGACACAGGAGAGAACACGCAGGTGAGTACGCAGTTGAGATTATGCAGGTGAGAGGACGCAGTTGAATGGACAATGGACGCAGGAAAGAGTACGCAGTTGAGAGTAATCAATTGAGTGGACGCAGGAGAGAGTACTCAGTTGAGCAGACGCTGTTGAGTGGACACAGGAGAGAACACGAAGGTGAGTACGCAGCTGAGTATGCAGTTGAGATTACGCAGGTGAGAGGACGCAGTTGGTTGGATGCTGTTGAATGGACTCAGGAGAAAGTACGCAGTTGAGAATACTCAGTTGAGTGGACGCAGGAGAGAGTATTCAGTTGAGCAGATGCTGTTGAGTGGACACAGGAGAGAACACGCAGGTGAGTACGCAGTTGAGTATGCAGTTGAGATTACGCAGGTGAGAGGACGCAGTTAGGTGGACGCTGTTGAATGGACGCAGGAGAGAGTACTCAGTTGAGTGGACGCAGGAGAGAGTACGCAGTTGAGAGTACTCAGTTGAGTGGATGCAGAAGAGAGTACTCAGTTGAGCAGATGCTGTTGAGTGGACACACGAGAGAACACGCAGGTGAGTACGCTGTTGAGTATGCAGTTGAGATTACGCAGGTGTGAGGACGCAGTTGGTTGGACGATGTTGAATGGATGCAGGAGTGAGTACTAAGTTGAGTGGACGCAGTTGAATGGACGCAGGAGAGAGTACGCAGTTGAGAGTAATCAGTTGAGTGGACGCAGGAGAGAGTACTCAGTTGAGCAGACGATGTTGAGTGGACACAGGAGAGAACACGCAGGTGAGTACGCAGTTGAGATTACGCAGTTGAGATTATGCAGGTGAGAGGACGCTGTAAAATGGACGCAGGAGAGAGTATGCAGTTGAGAGTACTCAGTTGAGAGGACGCAGGAGAGAGTACTTAGTTGAGCAGACACTGTTGAGTGGACACACGAGAGAACACGCTGGTGAGTACACAGTTGAGTATGCAGTTGAGATTACGCAGGTGAGAGGACGCAGTTAGGTGGACGCTGTTGAATTGAAGCAGGAGAGAGTACTCAGTTGAGTGGACGCAGGAGAGAGTACGCAGTTGAGAGTACTCAGTTGAGTGGATGCAGAAGAGAGTACTCAGTTGAGCAGATGCTGTTGAGTGGACACAGGAGAGAGTTCGCAGGTGAGTATGCAGTTGAGTATGCAGTTGAGATTATGCAGGTGAGAGGACGCAGTTGAGTGGACAATAGACGCAGGAGAGAGTACTCAGTTGAGTGGATGCAGTTGAATGGGTGCAGGAGAGAGTATGCAGTTGAGAGTACTCAGTTGAGTGGATGCAGGAGAGAGTACTCAGTTGAGCAGACGCTGTTGAGTGGACATAGGAGAGAACACGCAGGTGAGTACGCAGTTGAGTATGCAGTTGAGATTACGCAGGTGAGAGGACGCAGTTAGGTGGACGCTGTTGAATGGACGCAGGAGAGAGTACTCAGTTGAGAGGACGCAGGAGAGAGTACGCAGTTGAGAGTACTCAGTTGAGTGGATGCAGAAGAGCGTACTCAGTTGAGCAGATGCTGTTGAGTGGACACACGAGAGAACACGCAGGCGAGTATGCAGTTGAGATTACGCAGGTGAGAGGACGCAGTTAGGTGGACGCTGTTGAATGGACGCAGGAGAGAGTACTCAGTTGAGAGGACGCAGGAGAGAGTACGCAGTTGAGAGTACTCAGTTGAGTGGATGCAGAAGAGCGTACTCAGTTGAGCAGATGCTGTTGAGTGGACACACGAGAGAACACGCAGGTGAGTATGCAGTTGAGATTACGCAGGTGAGAGGACGCAGTTAGGTGGATGCTGTTGAATGGACGCAGGAGAGAGTACTCAGTTGAGTGGACGCAGGAGAGAGTACGCAGTTGAGAGTACTCAGTTGAGTGGATGCAGAAGAGCGTACTCAGTTGAGCAGATGCTGTTGAGTGGACACAGGAGAGAACACGCAGGTGAGTACGCAGTTAAGATTTTGCAGGTGAGTGGACAATCGACGCAGGAGAGAGTACTCCGTTGAGTGGACGCAGTTGAATGGACGCAGGAGAGAGTACGCAGTTGAGAATACTCAGTTGAATGGATGCAGGAGAGAGTACTCAGTTGAGCAGACGCTGTTGAGTGGACACAGGAGAGAACACGCAGGTGAGTATGCAGGGGGAGACGAAGACAGCCTCCACGTGGCCTCCCCCGCAAGTAGCTGAAGAGTAGTTGCAAGGTTGCATGCCCTTCAAGCGAAACAAATGTCTTCACAACGTCCACAGCCTAAAGTTCCTACGCTAGCGCTTTTCCAGCTTAACATTGAAGGTCCCACCACTGCCAAAATTGAGTGCAGTTGAGAATACACAGTTGAGTGGACGCAGGAGAGAGTACTCAGTTGAGCAGACGCTGTTGAGTGGACACAGGAGAGAAAACGCAGGTGAGTACGTAGTTGAGATTACGCAGTTGAAATTATGCAGGTGAGAGGACGCTGTTAAATGGACGCAGGAGAGAGTACGCAGTTGAGAGTACTCAGTTGATTGGACGCAGGAGAGAGTACTCAGTTGAGCAGACGCTGTTGAGTGGACACAGGAGAGAACACGCAGGTGAGTACGCAGTTGAGATTACGCAGTTGAGATTATGCAGGTGAGAGGACGCTGTTAAATGGACGCAGGAGAGAGTACGCAGTTGAGAGTACTCAGTTGAGTGGACGCAGGAGAGAGTACTCAGTTGAGTGGACACAGGAGAGAGTACTCAGTTGAGTGGACGCAGGAGAGAGTACGCAGTTGAGAGTACTCAGTTGAGTAGATGCAGAAGAGAGTACTCAGTTGAGCAGATGCTGTTGAGTGGACACAGGAGAGAGTTCGCAGGTGAGTATGCAGTTGATATTATGCAGGTGAGAGGACGCAGTTGAGTGGACAATGGACGCAGGAGAGAGTACTCAGTTGAGTGGACGCAATTGAATGGGCGCAGGAGAGAGTATGCAGTTGAGAGTACTCAGTTGAGTGGATGCAGGAGAGAGTACTCAGTTGAGCAGACGCTGTTGAGTGGACACAGGAGAGAACACGCAGGTGAGTACGCAGTTGAGATTATTCAGGTGAGAGGACGCAGTTGAATGGACAATGGACGCAGGAAAGAGTACGCAGTTGAGAGTAATCAATTGAGTGGACGCAGGAGAGAGTACTCAGTTGAGCATACGCTGTTGAGTGGACACAGGAAAGAACACGCAGGTGAGTACGCAGTTGAGTATGCAGTTGAGATTACGCAGGTGAGAGGACGCAGTTGGTTGGATGCTGTTGAATGGACGCAGGAGAAAGTACGCAGTTGAGAATACTCAGTTGAGTGGACGCAGGAGAGAGTATTCAGTTGAGCAGATGCTGTTGAGTGGACACAGGAGAGAACACGCAGGTGAGTACGCAGTTGAGTATGCAGTTGAGATTACGCAGGTGAGAGGACGCAGTTAGGTGGACGCTGTTGAATGGACGCAGGAGAGAGTACTCAGTTGAGTGGACGCAGGAGAGAGTACGCAGTTGAGAGTACTCAGTTGAGTGGATGCAGAAGAGAGTACTCAGTTGAGCAGATGCTGTTGAGTGGACACACGAGAGAACACGCAGGTGAGTATGCAGTTGAGATTATGCAGGTGAGAGGACGCAGTTAGGTGGATGCTGTTGAATGGACGCAGGAGAGAGTACTCAGTTGAGTGGACGCAGGAGAGAGTACGCAGTTGAGAGTACTCAGTTGAGTGGATGCAGAAGAGCGTACTCAGTTGAGCAGATGCTGTTGAGTGGACACAGGAGAGAACACGCAGGTGAGTACGCAGTTAAGATTTTGCAGGTGAGTGGACAATCGACGCAGGAGAGAGTACTCCGTTGAGTGGACGCAGTTGAATGGACGCAGGAGAGAGTACGCAGTTGAGAATACTCAGTTGAATGGATGCAGGAGAGAGTACTCAGTTGAGCAGACACTGTTGAGTGGACACAGGAGAGAACACGCAGGTGAGTATGCAGGGGGAGACGAAGACAGCCTCCACGTGGCCTCCCCCGCAAGTAGCTGAAGAGTAGTTGCAAGGTTGCATGCCCTTCAAGCGAAACAAATGTCTTCACAACGTCCACAGCCTAAAGTTCCTACGCTAGCGCTTTTTCAGCTTAACATTGAAGGTCCCACCACTGCCAAAATTGAGTGCAGTTGAGAATACACAGTTGAGTGGACGCAGGAGAGAGTACTCAGTTGAGCAGACGCTGTTGAGTGGACACAGGAGAGAAAACGCAGGTGAGTACGTAGTTGAGATTACGCAGTTGAGATTATGCAGGTGAGAGGACGCTGTTAAATGGACGCAGTTGAGAGTACTCAGTTGAGTGGACGCAGGAGAGAGTACTCAGTTGAGCAGACGCTGTTGAGTGGACACAGGAGAGAACACGCAGGTGAGTACGCAGTTGAGATTACGCAGTTGAGATTATGCAGGTGAGAGGACGCTGTTAAATGGACGCAGGAGAGAGTACTCAGTTGAGAGTACTCAGTTGAGTGGACGCAGGAGAGAGTACTCAGTTGAGTGGACACAGGAGAGAGTACTCAGTTGAGTGGACGCAGGAGAGAGTACGCAGTTGAGAGTACTCAGTTGAGTAGATGCAGAAGAGAGTACTCAGTTGAGCAGATGCTGTTGTGTGGACACAGGAGAGAGTTCGCAGGTGAGTATGCAGTTGATATTATGCAGGTGAGAGGACGCAGTTGAGTGGACAATGGACGTAGGAGAGAGTACTCAGTTGAGTGGATGCAATTGAATGTGCGCAGGAGAGAGTATGCAGTTGAGAGTACTCAGTTGAGTGGATGCAGGAGAGAGTACTCAGTTGAGCAGACGCTGTTGAGTGGACACAGGAGAGAACACGCAGGTGAGTACGCAGTTGAGATTATGCAGGTGAGAGGACGCAGTTGAATGGACAATGGACGCAGGAAAGAGTACGCAGTTGAGAGTAATCAATTGAGTGGACGCAGGAGAGAGTACTCAGTTGAGCAGACGCTGTTGAGTGGACACAGGAGAGAACACGAAGGTGAGTACGCAGCTGAGTATGCAGTTGAGATTACGCAGGTGAGAGGACGCAGTTGGTTGGATGCTGTTGAATGGACTCAGGAGAAAGTACGCAGTTGAGAATACTCAGTTGAGTGGACGCAGGAGAGAGTATTCAGTTGAGCAGATGCTGTTGAGTGGACACAGGAGAGAACACGCAGGTGAGTACGCAGTTGAGTATGCAGTTGAGATTACGCAGGTGAGAGGACGCAGTTAGGTGGACGCTGTTGAATGGACGCAGGAGAGAGTACTCAGTTGAGTGGACGCAGGAGAGAGTACGCAGTTGAGAGTACTCAGTTGAGTGGATGCAGAAGAGAGTACTCAGTTGAGCAGATGCTGTTGAGTGGACACACGAGAGAACACGCAGGTGAGTATGCAGTTGAGATTATGCAGGTGAGGACGCAGTTAGGTGGATGCTGTTGAATGGACGCAGGAGAGAGTACTCAGTTGAGTGGACGCAGGAGAGAGTACGCAGTTGAGAGTACTCAGTTGAGTGGATGCAGAAGAGCGTACTCAGTTGAGCAGATGCTGTTGAGTGGACACAGGAGTGAACACGCAGGTGAGTACGCAGTTAAGATTTTGCAGGTGAGTGGACAATCGACGCAGGAGAGAGTACTCCGTTGAGTGGACGCAGTTGAATGGACGCAGGAGAGAGTACGCAGTTGAGAATACTCAGTTGAGTGGACGCAGGAGAGAGTACTCAGTTGAGCAGACGCTGTTGAGTGGACACAGGAGAGAAAACGCAGGTGAGTACGTAGTTGAGATTACGCAGTTGATATTATGCAGGTGAGAGGACGCTGTTAAATGGACGCAGGAGAGAGTACGCAGTTGAGAGTACTCAGTTGAGTGGACGCAGGAGAGAGTACTCAGTTGAGCAGACGCTGTTGAGTGGACACAGGAGAGAACACGCAGGTGAGTACGCAGTTGAGATTACGCATTTGAGATTATGCAGGTGAGAGGACGCTGTTAAATGGACGCAGGAGAGAGTACGCAGTTGAGAGTACTCAGTTGAGTGGACGCAGGAGAGAGTACTCAGTTGAGTGGACACAGGAGAGAGTACTCAGTTGAGTGGACGCAGGAGAGAGTACGCAGTTGAGAGTACTCAGTTGAGTAGATGCAGAAGAGAGTACTCAGTTGAGCAGATGCTGTTGAGTGGACACAGGAGAGAGTATGCAGGTGAGTAACCAGTTGAGATTACGCAGGTGAGAGGACGCTGTTGAGTGGACACAGGAGAGAGTACACAGTTGAGAGTACTCAGTTGAGTGGACACAGTTGAATGGACACAGGAGAGAGTATGCAGTTCAGCGTACTCTGATGAGTGGACGCAGGAGAGATTACTCAGTTGAGCAGATGCTGCTGAGTGGACACAGGAGAGAGTATGCGAGAGAGTACTCAGTTGAGTGGACACAATTGAATGGACGAAGGAGAGAGTACGCAGTTGAGAGTACTCAGTTGTGCAGACACTGTTGAGTGGACACAGGAGAGAACACGCAGGTGAGTACGCTGTTGAGTATGCAGTTGAGATTACGCAGGTGTGAGGACGCAGTTGGTTGGACGATGTTGAATGGACGCAAGAGTGAGTACCAAGTTGAGTGGACGCAGTTGAATGGACGCAGGAGAGAGTACGCAGTTGAGAGTAATCAGTTGAGTGGATGCAGGAGAGAGTACTCAGTTGAGTGGACGCAGGAGAGAGTACGCAGTTGAGAGTACTCAGTTGAGTGGATGCAGAAGAGCGTACTCAGTTGAGCAGATGCTGTTGAGTGGACACAGGAGTGAACACGCAGGTGAGTACGCAGTTAAGATTTTGCAGGTGAGTGGACAATCGACGCAGGAGAGAGTACTCCGTTGAGTGGACGCAGTTGAATGGACGCAGGAGAGAGTACGCAGTTGAGAATACTCAGTTGAGTGGACACAGTTGAATGGACACAGGAGAGAGTATGCAGTTCAGCGTACTCTGATGAGTGGACGCAGGAGAGATTACTCAGTTGAGCAGATGCTGCTGAGTGGACACAGGAGAGAGTATGCGAGAGAGTACTCAGTTGAGTGGACACAATTGAATGGACGAAGGAGAGAGTACGCAGTTGAGAGTACTCAGTTGTGCAGACACTGTTGAGTGGACACAGGAGAGAACACGCAGGTGAGTACGCTGTTGAGTATGCAGTTGAGATTACGCAGGTGTGAGGACGCAGTTGGTTGGACGATGTTGAATGGACGCAAGAGTGAGTACCAAGTTGAGTGGACGCAGTTGAATGGACGCAGGAGAGAGTACGCAGTTGAGAGTAATCAGTTGAGTGGATGCAGGAGAGAGTACTCAGTTGAGTGGACGCAGGAGAGAGTACGCAGTTGAGAGTACTCAGTTGAGTGGATGCAGAAGAGCGTACTCAGTTGAGCAGATGCTGTTGAGTGGACACAGGAGTGAACACGCAGGTGAGTACGCAGTTAAGATTTTGCAGGTGAGTGGACAATCGACGCAGGAGAGAGTACTCCGTTGAGTGGACGCAGTTGAATGGACGCAGGAGAGAGTACGCAGTTGAGAATACTCAGTTGAGTGGACACAGTTGAATGGACACAGGAGAGAGTATGCAGTTCAGCGTACTCTGATGAGTGGACGCAGGAGAGATTACTCAGTTGAGCAGATGCGGTGAGTACGCAGTTAAGATTTTGCAGGTGAGTGGACAATCGACGCAGGAGAGAGTACTCCGTTGAGTGGACGCAGTTGAATGGACGCAGGAGAGAGTACGCAGTTGAGAATACTCAGTTGAGTGGACGCAGGAGAGAGAACTCAGTTGAGCAGACACTGTTGAGTGGACACAGGAGAGAACACGCAGGTGAGTACGCTGTTGAGTATGCAGTTGAGATTACGCAGGTGTGAGGACGCAGTTGGTTGGACGATGTTGAATGGACGCAGGAGTGAGTACTAAGTTGAGTGGACGCAGTTGAATGGACGCAGGAGAGAGTACGCAGTTGAGAGTAATCAGTTGAGTGGACGCAGGAGAGAGTACTCAGTTGAGCAGACGATGTTGAGTGGACACAGGAGAGAACACGCAGGTGAGTACGCAGTTGAGATTACGCAGTTGAGATTATGCAGGTGAGAGGACGCTGTAAAATGGACGCAGGAGAGAGTATGCAGTTGAGAGTACTCAGTTGAGAGGACGCAGGAGAGAGTACTCAGTTGAGCAGACACTGTTGAGTGGACACACGAGAGAACACGCAGGTGAGTACACAGTTGAGTATGCAGTTGAGATTATGCAGGTGAGAGGACGCAGTTAGGTGGACGCTGTTGAATGAAGGCAGGAGAGAGTACTCAGTTGAGTGGACGCAGGAGAGAGTACGCAGTTGAGAGTACTCAGTTGAGTGGATGCAGAAGAGAGTACTCAGTTGAGCAGATGCTGTTGAGTGGACACAGGAGAGAGTTCGCAGGTGAGTATGCAGTTGAGATTATGCAGGTGAGAGGACGCAGTTGAGTGGACAATGGACGCAGGAGAGAGTACTCAGTTGAGTGGACGCAGTTGAATGGGCGCAGGAGAGAGTATGCAGTTGAGAGTACTCAGTTGAGTGGATGCAGGAGAGAGTACTCAGTTGAGCAGACGCTGTTGAGTGGACATAGGAGAGAACACGCAGGTGAGTACGCAGTTGAGTATGCAGTTGAGATTACGCAGGTGTGAGGACGCAGTTGGTTGGACGATGTTGAATGGACGCAGGAGTGAGTACTAAGTTGAGTGGACGCAGTTGAATGGACGCAGGAGAGAGTACGCAGTTGAGAGTAATCAGTTGAGTGGACGCAGGAGAGAGTACTCAGTTGAGCAGACGATGTTGAGTGGACACAGGAGAGAACACGCAGGTGAGTACGCAGTTGAGATTACGCAGTTGAGATTATGCAGGTGAGAGGACGCTGTAAAATGGACGCAGGAGAGAGTATGCAGTTGAGAGTACTCAGTTGAGAGGACGCAGGAGAGAGTACTCAGTTGAGCAGACACTGTTGAGTGGACACACGAGAGAACACGCAGGTGAGTACACAGTTGAGTATGCAGTTGAGATTATGCAGGTGAGAGGACGCAGTTAGGTGGACGCTGTTGAATGAAGGCAGGAGAGAGTACTCAGTTGAGTGGACGCAGGAGAGAGTACGCAGTTGAGAGTACTCAGTTGAGTGGATGCAGAAGAGAGTACTCAGTTGAGCAGATGCTGTTGAGTGGACACAGGAGAGAGTTCGCAGGTGAGTATGCAGTTGAGATTATGCAGGTGAGAGGACGCAGTTGAGTGGACAATGGACGCAGGAGAGAGTACTCAGTTGAGTGGACGCAGTTGAATGGGCGCAGGAGAGAGTATGCAGTTGAGAGTACTCAGTTGAGTGGATGCAGGAGAGAGTACTCAGTTGAGCAGACGCTGTTGAGTGGACATAGGAGAGAACACGCAGGTGAGTACGCAGTTGAGTATGCAGTTGAGATTACGCAGGTGAGAGGACGCAGTTAGGTGGACGCTGTTGAATGGACGCAGGAGAGAGTACTCAGTTGAGAGGACGCAGGAGAGAGTACGCAGTTGAGAGTACTCAGTTGAGTGGATGCAGAAGAGCGTACTCAGTTGAGCAGATGCTGTTGAGTGGACACAGGAGAGAACACGCAGGTGAGTACGCAGTTAAGATTTTGCAGGTGAGTGGACAATCGACGCAGGAGAGAGTACTCCGTTGAGTGGACGCAGTTGAATGGACGCAGGAGAGAGTACGCAGTTGAGAATACTCAGTTGAATGGATGCAGGAGAGAGTACTCAGTTGAACAGACGCTGTTGAATGGACACAGGAGAGAACACGCAGGTGAGTATGCAGGGGGAGACGAAGACAGCCTCCACGTGGCCTCCCCCGCAAGTAGCTGAAGAGTAGTTGCAAGGTTGCATGCCCTTCAAGCGAAACAAATGTCTTCACAACGTCCACAGCCTAAAGTTCCTACGCTAGCGCTTTTCCAGCTTAACATTGAAGGTCCCACCACTGCCAAAATTGAGTGCAGTTGAGAATACACAGTTGAGTGGACGCAGGAGACAGTACTCAGTTGAGCAGACGCTGTTGAGTGGACACAGGAGAGAAAACGCAGGTGAGTACGTAGTTGAGATTACGCAGTTGAGATTATGCAGGTGAGAGGACGCTGTTAAATGGACGCAGTTGAGAGTACTCAGTTGAGTGGACGCAGGAGAGAGTACTCAGTTGAGCAGACGCTGTTGAGTGGACACAGGAGAGAACACGCAGGTGAGTACGCAGTTGAGATTACGCAGTTGAGATTATGCAGGTGAGAGGACGCTGTTAAATGGACGCAGGAGAGAGTACCCAGTTGAGAGTACTCAGTTGAGTGGACGCAGGAGAGAGTACTCAGTTGAGTGGACACAGGAGAGAGTACTCAGTTGAGTGGACGCAGGAGAGAGTACGCAGTTGAGAGTACTCAGTTGAGTAGATGCAGAAGAGAGTACTCAGTTGAGCAGATGCTGTTGTGTGGACACAGGAGAGAGTTCGCAGGTGAGTATGCAGTTGATATTATGCAGGTGAGAGGACGCAGTTGAGTGGACAATGGACGTAGGAGAGAGTACTCAGTTGAGTGGACGCAATTGAATGTGCGCAGGAGAGAGTATGCAGTTGAGAGTACTCAGTTGAGTGGATGCAGGAGAGAGTACTCAGTTGAGCAGACGCTGTTGAGTGGACACAGGAGAGAACACGCAGGTGAGTACGCAGTTGAGATTATGCAGGTGAGAGGACGCAGTTGAATGGACAATGGACGCAGGAAAGAGTACGCAGTTGAGAGTAATCAATTGAGTGGACGCAGGAGAGAGTACTCAGTTGAGCAGACGCTGTTGAGTGGACACAGGAGAGAACACGCAGGTGAGTACGCAGTTGAGTATGCAGTTGAGATTACGCACGTGAGAGGACGCAGTTGGTTGGATGCTGTTGAATGGACTCAGGAGAAAGTACGCAGTTGAGAATACTCAGTTGAGTGGACGCAGGAGAGAGTATTCAGTTGAGCAGATGCTGTTGAGTGGACACAGGAGAGAACACGCAGGTGAGTACGCAGTTGAGTATGCAGTTGAGATTACGCAGGTGAGAGGACGCAGTTAGGTGGACGCTGTTGAATGGACGCAGGAGAGAGTACTCAGTTGAGTGGACGCAGGAGAGAGTACGCAGTTGAGAGTACTCAGTTGAGTGGATGCAGAAGAGAGTACTCAGTTGAGCAGATGCTGTTGAGTGGACACACGAGAGAACACGCAGGTGAGTATGCAGTTGAGATTATGCAGGTGAGGACGCAGTTAGGTGGATGCTGTTGAATGGACGCAGGAGAGAGTACTCAGTTGAGTGGACGCAGGAGAGAGTACGCAGTTGAGAGTACTCAGTTGAGTGGATGCAGAAGAGCGTACTCAGTTGAGTAGATGCTGTTGAGTGGACACAGGAGTGAACACGCAGGTGAGTACGCAGTTAAGATTTTGCAGGTGAGTGGACAATCGACGCAGGAGAGAGTACTCCGTTGAGTGGACGCAGTTGAATGGACGCAGGAGAGAGTACGCAGTTGAGAATACTCAGTTGAGTGGACGCAGGAGAGAGTACTCAGTTGAGCAGACACTGTTGAGTGGACACAGGAGAGAACACGCAGGTGAGTACGCTGTTGAGTATGCAGTTGAGATTACGCAGGTGTGAGGACGCAGTTGGTTGGACGATGTTGAATGGACGCAGGAGTGAGTACCAAGTTGAGTGGACGCAGTTGAATGGACGCAGGAGAGAGTACGCAGTTGAGAGTAATCAGTTGAGTGGACGCAGGAGAGAGTACTCAGTTGAGCAGACGATGTTGAGTGGACACAGGAGAGAACACGCAGGTGAGTACGCAGTTGAGATTACGCAGTTGAGATTATGCAGGTGAGAGGACGCTGTAAAATGGACGCAGGAGAGAGTATGCAGTTGAGAGTACTCAGTTGAGAGGACGCAGGAGAGAGTACTCAGTTGAGCAGACACTGTTGAGTGGACACACGAGAGAACACGCAGGTGAGTACACAGTTGAGTATGCAGTTGAGATTACGCAGGTGAGAGGACGCAGTTAGGTGGACGCTGTTGAATGGAGGCAGGAGAGAGTACTCAGTTGAGTGGACGCAGGAGAGAGTACGCAGTTGAGAGTACTCAGTTGAGTGGATGCAGAAGAGAGTACTCAGTTGAGCAGATGCTGTTGAGTGGACACAGGAGAGAGTTCGCAGGTGAGTATGCAGTTGAGTATGCAGTTGAGATTATGCAGGTGAGAGGACGCAGTTGAGTGGACAATGGACGCAGGAGAGAGTACTCAGTTGAGTGGACGCAGTTGAATGGGCGCAGGAGAGAGTATGCAGTTGAGAGTACTCAGTTGAGTGGATGCAGGAGAGAGTACTCAGTTGAGCAGATGCTGTTGAGTGGACACACGAGAGAACACGCAGGTGAGTATGCAGTTGAGATTACGCAGGTGAGAGGACGCAGTTAGGTGGATGCTGTTGAATGGACGCAGGAGAGAGTACTCAGTTGAGTGGACGCAGGAGAGAGTACGCAGTTGAGAGTACTCAGTTGAGTGGATGCAGAAGAGCGTACTCAGTTGAGCAGATGCTGTTGAGTGGACACAGGAGAAAACACGCAGGTGAGTACGCAGTTAAGATTTTGCAGGTGAGTGGACAATGGACGCAGGAGAGAGTACTCCATTGAGTGGACGCAGTTGAATGGATGCAGGAGAGAGTACTCAGTTGAGTGGACGCAGGAGAGAGTACGCAGTTGAGAGTACTCAGTTGAGTGGATGCAGAAGAGCGTACTCAGTTGAGCAGATGCTGTTGAGTGGACACAGGAGAGAACACGCAGGTGAGTACGCAGTTAAGATTTTGCAGGTGAGTGGACAATCGACGCAGGAGAGAGTACTCCGTTGAGTGGACGCAGTTGAATGGACGCAGGAGAGAGTACGCAGTTGAGAATACTCAGTTGAATGGATGCAGGAGAGAGTACTCAGTTGAGCAGACGCTGTTGAGTGGACACAGGAGAGAACACGCAGGTGAGTATGCAGGGGGAGACGAAGACAGCCTCCACGTGGCCTCCCCCGCAAGTAGCTGAAGAGTAGTTGCAAGGTTGCATGCCCTTCAAGCGAAACAAATGTCTTCACAACGTCCACAGCCTAAAGTTCCTACGCTAGCGCTTTTCCAGCTTAACATTGAAGGTCCCACCACTGCCAAAATTGAGTGCAGTTGAGAATACACAGTTGAGTGGACGCAGGAGAGAGTACTCAGTTGAGCAGACGCTGTTGAGTGGACACAGGAGAGAAAACGCAGGTGAGTACGTAGTTGAGATTACGCAGTTGAAATTATGCAGGTGAGAGGACGCTGTTAAATGGACGCAGGAGAGAGTACGCAGTTGAGAGTACTCAGTTGATTGGACGCAGGAGAGAGTACTCAGTTGAGCAGACGCTGTTGAGTGGACACAGGAGAGAACACGCAGGTGAGTACGCAGTTGAGATTACGCAGTTGAGATTATGCAGGTGAGAGGACGCTGTTAAATGGACGCAGGAGAGAGTACGCAGTTGAGAGTACTCAGTTGAGTGGACGCAGGAGAGAGTACTCAGTTGAGTGGACACAGGAGAGAGTACTCAGTTGAGTGGACGCAGGAGAGAGTACGCAGTTGAGAGTACTCAGTTGAGTAGATGCAGAAGAGAGTACTCAGTTGAGCAGATGCTGTTGAGTGGACACAGGAGAGAGTTCGCAGGTGAGTATGCAGTTGATATTATGCAGGTGAGAGGACGCAGTTGAGTGGACAATGGACGCAGGAGAGAGTACTCAGTTGAGTGGACGCAATTGAATGGGCGCAGGAGAGAGTATGCAGTTGAGAGTACTCAGTTGAGTGGATGCAGGAGAGAGTACTCAGTTGAGCAGACGCTGTTGAGTGGACACAGGAGAGAACACGCAGGTGAGTACGCAGTTGAGATTATTCAGGTGAGAGGACGCAGTTGAATGGACAATGGACGCAGGAAAGAGTACGCAGTTGAGAGTAATCAATTGAGTGGACGCAGGAGAGAGTACTCAGTTGAGCATACGCTGTTGAGTGGACACAGGAGAGAACACGCAGGTGAGTACGCAGTTGAGTATGCAGTTGAGATTACGCAGGTGAGAGGACGCAGTTGGTTGGATGCTGTTGAATGGACGCAGGAGAAAGTACGCAGTTGAGAATACTCAGTTGAGTGGACGCAGGAGAGAGTATTCAGTTGAGCAGATGCTGTTGAGTGGACACAGGAGAGAACACGCAGGTGAGTACGCAGTTGAGTATGCAGTTGAGATTACGCAGGTGAGAGGACGCAGTTAGGTGGACGCTGTTGAATGGACGCAGGAGAGAGTACTCAGTTGAGTGGACGCAGGAGAGAGTACGCAGTTGAGAGTACTCAGTTGAGTGGATGCAGAAGAGAGTACTCAGTTGAGCAGATGCTGTTGAGTGGACACACGAGAGAACACGCAGGTGAGTATGCAGTTGAGATTATGCAGGTGAGAGGACGCAGTTAGGTGGATGCTGTTGAATGGACGCAGGAGAGAGTACTCAGTTGAGTGGACGCAGGAGAGAGTACGCAGTTGAGAGTACTCAGTTGAGTGGATGCAGAAGAGCGTACTCAGTTGAGCAGATGCTGTTGAGTGGACACAGGAGAGAACACGCAGGTGAGTACGCAGTTAAGATTTTGCAGGTGAGTGGACAATCGACGCAGGAGAGAGTACTCCGTTGAGTGGACGCAGTTGAATGGACGCAGGAGAGAGTACGCAGTTGAGAATACTCAGTTGAATGGATGCAGGAGAGAGTACTCAGTTGAGCAGACACTGTTGAGTGGACACAGGAGAGAACACGCAGGTGAGTATGCAGGGGGAGACGAAGACAGCCTCCACGTGGCCTCCCCCGCAAGTAGCTGAAGAGTAGTTGCAAGGTTGCATGCCCTTCAAGCGAAACAAATGTCTTCACAACGTCCACAGCCTAAAGTTCCTACGCTAGCGCTTTTTCAGCTTAACATTGAAGGTCCCACCACTGCCAAAATTGAGTGCAGTTGAGAATACACAGTTGAGTGGACGCAGGAGACAGTACTCAGTTGAGCAGACGCTGTTGAGTGGACACAGGAGAGAAAACGCAGGTGAGTACGTAGTTGAGATTACGCAGTTGAGATTATGCAGGTGAGAGGACGCTGTTAAATGGACGCAGTTGAGAGTACTCAGTTGAGTGGACGCAGGAGAGAGTACTCAGTTGAGCAGACGCTGTTGAGTGGACACAGGAGAGAACACGCAGGTGAGTACGCAGTAGAGATTACGCAGTTGAGATTATGCAGGTGAGAGGACGCTGTTAAATGGACGCAGGAGAGAGTACTCAGTTGAGAGTACTCAGTTGAGTGGACGCAGGAGAGAGTACTCAGTTGAGTGGACACAGGAGAGAGTACTCAGTTGAGTGGACGCAGGAGAGAGTACGCAGTTGAGAGTACTCAGTTGAGTAGATGCAGAAGAGAGTACTCAGTTGAGCAGATGCTGTTGTGTGGACACAGGAGAGAGTTTGCAGGTGAGTATGCAGTTGATATTATGCAGGTGAGAGGACGCAGTTGAGTGGACAATGGACGTAGGAGAGAGTACTCAGTTGAGTGGATGCAATTGAATGTGCGCAGGAGAGAGTATGCAGTTGAGAGTACTCAGTTGAGTGGATGCAGGAGAGAGTACTCAGTTGAGCAGACGCTGTTGAGTGGACACAGGAGAGAACACGCAGGTGAGTACGCAGTTGAGATTATGCAGGTGAGAGGACGCAGTTGAATGGACAATGGACGCAGGAAAGAGTACGCAGTTGAGAGTAATCAATTGAGTGGACGCAGGAGAGAGTACTCAGTTGAGCAGACGCTGTTGAGTGGACACAGGAGAGAACACGCAGGTGAGTACGCAGCTGAGTATGCAGTTGAGATTACGCAGGTGAGAGGACGCAGTTGGTTGGATGCTGTTGAATGGACTCAGGAGAAAGTACGCAGTTGAGAATACTCAGTTGAATGGACGCAGGAGAGAGTATTCAGTTGAGCAGATGCTGTTGAGTGGACACAGGAGAGAACACGCAGGTGAGTACGCAGTTGAGTATGCAGTTGAGATTACGCAGGTGAGAGGACGCAGTTAGGTGGACGCTGTTGAATGGACGCAGGAGAGAGTACTCAGTTGAGTGTACGCAGGAGAGAGTACCCAGTTGAGAGTACTCAGTTAAGTGGATGCAGAAGAGAGTACTCAGTTGAGCAGATGCTGTTGAGTGGACACACGAGAGAACACGCAGGTGAGTATGCAGTTGAGATTATGCAGGTGAGGACGCAGTTAGGTGGATGCTGTTGAATGGACGCAGGAGAGAGTACTCAGTTGAGTGGACGCAGGAGAGAGTACGCAGTTGAGTGGACGCAGTTGAATGGGCGCAGGAGAGAGTATGCAGTTGAGAGTACTCAGTTGAGTGGATGCAGGAGAGAGTACTCAGTTGAGCAGACGCTGTTGAGTGGACATAGGAGAGAACACGCAGGTGAGTACGCAGTTGAGTATGCAGTTGAGATTACGCAGGTGAGAGGACGCAGTTAGGTGGACGCTGTTGAATGGACGCAGGAGAGAGTACTCAGTTGAGAGGACGCAGGAGAGAGTACGCAGTTGAGAGTACTCAGTTGAGTGGATGCAGAAGAGCGTACTCAGTTGAGCAGATGCTGTTGAGTGGACACAGGAGAGAACACGCAGGTGAGTACGCAGTTAAGATTTTGCAGGTGAGTGGACAATCGACGCAGGAGAGAGTACTCCGTTGAGTGGACGCAGTTGAATGGACGCAGGAGAGAGTACGCAGTTGAGAATACTCAGTTGAATGGATGCAGGAGAGAGTACTCAGTTGAACAGACGCTGTTGAATGGACACAGGAGAGAACACGCAGGTGAGTATGCAGGGGGAGACGAAGACAGCCTCCACGTGGCCTCCCCCGCAAGTAGCTGAAGAGTAGTTGCAAGGTTGCATGCCCTTCAAGCGAAACAAATGTCTTCACAACGTCCACAGCCTAAAGTTCCTACGCTAGCGCTTTTCCAGCTTAACATTGAAGGTCCCACCACTGCCAAAATTGAGTGCAGTTGAGAATACACAGTTGAGTGGACGCAGGAGACAGTACTCAGTTGAGCAGACGCTGTTGAGTGGACACAGGAGAGAAAACGCAGGTGAGTACGTAGTTGAGATTACGCAGTTGAGATTATGCAGGTGAGAGGACGCTGTTAAATGGACGCAGTTGAGAGTACTCAGTTGAGTGGACGCAGGAGAGAGTACTCAGTTGAGCAGACGCTGTTGAGTGGACACAGGAGAGAACACGCAGGTGAGTACGCAGTTGAGATTACGCAGTTGAGATTATGCAGGTGAGAGGACGCTGTTAAATGGACGCAGGAGAGAGTACCCAGTTGAGAGTACTCAGTTGAGTGGACGCAGGAGAGAGTACTCAGTTGAGTGGACACAGGAGAGAGTACTCAGTTGAGTGGACGCAGGAGAGAGTACGCAGTTGAGAGTACTCAGTTGAGTAGATGCAGAAGAGAGTACTCAGTTGAGCAGATGCTGTTGTGTGGACACAGGAGAGAGTTCGCAGGTGAGTATGCAGTTGATATTATGCAGGTGAGAGGACGCAGTTGAGTGGACAATGGACGTAGGAGAGAGTACTCAGTTGAGTGGACGCAATTGAATGTGCGCAGGAGAGAGTATGCAGTTGAGAGTACTCAGTTGAGTGGATGCAGGAGAGAGTACTCAGTTGAGCAGACGCTGTTGAGTGGACACAGGAGAGAACACGCAGGTGAGTACGCAGTTGAGATTATGCAGGTGAGAGGACGCAGTTGAATGGACAATGGACGCAGGAAAGAGTACGCAGTTGAGAGTAATCAATTGAGTGGACGCAGGAGAGAGTACTCAGTTGAGCAGACGCTGTTGAGTGGACACAGGAGAGAACACGCAGGTGAATACGCAGTTGAGTATGCAGTTGAGATTACGCACGTGAGAGGACGCAGTTGGTTGGATGCTGTTGAATGGACTCAGGAGAAAGTACGCAGTTGAGAATACTCAGTTGAGTGGACGCAGGAGAGAGTATTCAGTTGAGCAGATGCTGTTGAGTGGACACAGGAGAGAACACGCAGGTGAGTACGCAGTTGAGTATGCAGTTGAGATTACGCAGGTGAGAGGACGCAGTTAGGTGGACGCTGTTGAATGGACGCAGGAGAGAGTACTCAGTTGAGTGGACGCAGGAGAGAGTACGCAGTTGAGAGTACTCAGTTGAGTGGATGCAGAAGAGAGTACTCAGTTGAGCAGATGCTGTTGAGTGGACACACGAGAGAACACGCAGGTGAGTATGCAGTTGAGATTATGCAGGTGAGGACGCAGTTAGGTGGATGCTGTTGAATGGACGCAGGAGAGAGTACTCAGTTGAGTGGACGCAGGAGAGAGTACGCAGTTGAGAGTACTCAGTTGAGTGGATGCAGAAGAGCGTACTCAGTTGAGCAGATGCTGTTGAGTGGACACAGGAGTGAACACGCAGGTGAGTACGCAGTTAAGATTTTGCAGGTGAGTGGACAATCGACGCAGGAGAGAGTACTCCGTTGAGTGGACGCAGTTGAATGGACGCAGGAGAGAGTACGCAGTTGAGAATACTCAGTTGAGTGGACGCAGGAGAGAGTACTCAGTTGAGCAGACACTGTTGAGTGGACACAGGAGAGAACACGCAGGTGAGTACGCTGTTGAGTATGCAGTTGAGATTACGCAGGTGTGAGGACGCAGTTGGTTGGACGATGTTGAATGGACGCAGGAGTGAGTACCAAGTTGAGTGGACGCAGTTGAATGGACGCAGGAGAGAGTACGCAGTTGAGAGTAATCAGTTGAGTGGACGCAGGAGAGAGTACTCAGTTGAGCAGACGATGTTGAGTGGACACAGGAGAGAACACGCAGGTGAGTACGCAGTTGAGATTACGCAGTTGAGATTATGCAGGTGAGAGGACGCTGTAAAATGGACGCAGGAGAGAGTATGCAGTTGAGAGTACTCAGTTGAGAGGACGCAGGAGAGAGTACTCAGTTGAGCAGACACTGTTGAGTGGACACACGAGAGAACACGCAGGTGAGTACACAGTTGAGTATGCAGTTGAGATTACGCAGGTGAGAGGACGCAGTTAGGTGGACGCTGTTGAATGGAGGCAGGAGAGAGTACTCAGTTGAGTGGACGCAGGAGAGAGTACGCAGTTGAGAGTACTCAGTTGAGTGGATGCAGAAGAGAGTACTCAGTTGAGCAGATGCTGTTGAGTGGACACAGGAGAGAGTTCGCAGGTGAGTATGCAGTTGAGTATGCAGTTGAGATTATGCAGGTGAGAGGACGCAGTTGAGTGGACAATGGACGCAGGAGAGAGTACTCAGTTGAGTGGACGCAGTTGAATGGGCGCAGGAGAGAGTATGCAGTTGAGAGTACTCAGTTGAGTGGATGCAGGAGAGAGTACTCAGTTGAGCAGATGCTGTTGAGTGGACACACGAGAGAACACGCAGGTGAGTATGCAGTTGAGATTACGCAGGTGAGAGGACGCAGTTAGGTGGATGCTGTTGAATGGACGCAGGAGAGAGTACTCAGTTGAGTGGACGCAGGAGAGAGTACGCAGTTGAGAGTACTCAGTTGAGTGGATGCAGAAGAGCGTACTCAGTTGAGCAGATGCTGTTGAGTGGACACAGGAGAAAACACGCAGGTGAGTACGCAGTTAAGATTTTGCAGGTGAGTGGACAATGGACGCAGGAGAGAGTACTCCATTGAGTGGACGCAGTTGAATGGATGCAGGAGAGAGTACTCAGTTGAGTGGACGCAGGAGAGAGTACGCAGTTGAGAGTACTCAGTTGAGTGGATGCAGAAGAGCGTACTCAGTTGAGCAGATGCTGTTGAGTGGACACAGGAGAGAACACGCAGGTGAGTACGCAGTTAAGATTTTGCAGGTGAGTGGATAATCGACGCAGGAGAGAGTACTCCGTTGAGTGGACGCAGTTGAATGGACGCAGGAGAGAGTACGCAGTTGAGAATACTCAGTTGAATGGATGCAGGAGAGAGTACTCAGTTGAGCAGACGCTGTTGAGTGGACACAGGAGAGAACACGCAGGTGAGTATGCAGGGGGAGACGAAGACAGCCTCCACGTGGCCTCCCCCGCAAGTAGCTGAAGAGTAGTTGCAAGGTTGCATGCCCTTCAAGCGAAACAAATGTCTTCACAACGTCCACAGCCTAAAGTTCCTACGCTAGCGCTTTTCCAGCTTAACATTGAAGGTCCCACCACTGCCAAAATTGAGTGCAGTTGAGAATACACAGTTGAGTGGACGCAGGAGAGAGTACTCAGTTGAGCAGACGCTGTTGAGTGGACACAGGAGAGAAAACGCAGGTGAGTACGTAGTTGAGATTACGCAGTTGAAATTATGCAGGTGAGAGGACGCTGTTAAATGGACGCAGGAGAGAGTACGCAGTTGAGAGTACTCAGTTGATTGGACGCAGGAGAGAGTACTCAGTTGAGCAGACGCTGTTGAGTGGACACAGGAGAGAACACGCAGGTGAGTACGCAGTTGAGATTACGCAGTTGAGATTATGCAGGTGAGAGGACGCTGTTAAATGGACGCAGGAGAGAGTACGCAGTTGAGAGTACTCAGTTGAGTGGACGCAGGAGAGAGTACTCAGTTGAGTGGACACAGGAGAGAGTACTCAGTTGAGTGGACGCAGGAGAGAGTACGCAGTTGAGAGTACTCAGTTGAGTAGATGCAGAAGAGAGTACTCAGTTGAGCAGATGCTGTTGAGTGGACACAGGAGAGAGTTCGCAGGTGAGTATGCAGTTGATATTATGCAGGTGAGAGGACGCAGTTGAGTGGACAATGGACGTAGGAGAGAGTACTCAGTTGAGTGGATGCAATTGAATGTGCGCAGGAGAGAGTATGCAGTTGAGAGTACTCAGTTGAGTGGATGCAGGAGAGAGTACTCAGTTGAGCAGACGCTGTTGAGTGGACACAGGAGAGAACACGCAGGTGAGTACGCAGTTGAGATTATGCAGGTGAGAGGACGCAGTTGAATGGACAATGGACGCAGGAAAGAGTACGCAGTTGAGAGTAATCAATTGAGTGGACGCAGGAGAGAGTACTCAGTTGAGCAGACGCTGTTGAGTGGACACAGGAGAGAACACGCAGGTGAGTACGCAGCTGAGTATGCAGTTGAGATTACGCAGGTGAGAGGACGCAGTTGGTTGGATGCTGTTGAATGGACTCAGGAGAAAGTACGCAGTTGAGAATACTCAGTTGAATGGACGCAGGAGAGAGTATTCAGTTGAGCAGATGCTGTTGAGTGGACACAGGAGAGAACACGCAGGTGAGTACGCAGTTGAGTATGCAGTTGAGATTACGCAGGTGAGAGGACGCAGTTATGTGGACGCTGTTGAATGGACGCAGGAGAGAGTACTCAGTTGAGTGGACGCAGGAGAGAGTACGCAGTTGAGAGTACTCAGTTAAGTGGATGCAGAAGAGAGTACTCAGTTGAGCAGATGCTGTTGAGTGGACACACGAGAGAACACGCAGGTGAGTATGCAGTTGAGATTATGCAGGTGAGGACGCAGTTAGGTGGATGCTGTTGAATGGACGCAGGAGAGAGTACTCAGTTGAGTGGACGCAGGAGAGAGTACGCAGTTGAGAGTACTCAGTTGAGTGGATGCAGAAGAGCGTACTCAGTTGAGCAGATGCTGTTGAGTGGACACAGGAGTAAACACGCAGGTGAGTACGCAGTTAAGATTTTGCAGGTGAGTGGACAATCGACGCAGGAGAGAGTACTTCGTTGAGTGGACGCAGTTGAATGGACGCAGGAGAGAGTACGCAGTTGAGAATACTCAGTTGAGTGGACACAGTTGAATGGACACAGGAGAGAGTATGCAGTTCAGCGTACTCTGATGAGTGGACGCAGGAGAGATTACTCAGTTGAGCAGATGCTGCTGAGTGGACACAGGAGAGAGTATGCGAGAGAGTACTCAGTTGAGTGGACACAATTGAATGGACGAAGGAGAGAGTACGCAGTTGAGAGTACTCAGTTGTGCAGACACTGTTGAGTGGACACAGGAGAGAACACGCAGGTGAGTACGCTGTTGAGTATGCAGTTGAGATTACGCAGGTGTGAGGACGCAGTTGGTTGGACGATGTTGAATGGACGCAAGAGTGAGTACCAAGTTGAGTGGACGCAGTTGAATGGACGCAGGAGAGAGTACGCAGTTGAGAGTAATCAGTTGAGTGGATGCAGGAGAGAGTACTCAGTTGAGTGGACGCAGGAGAGAGTACGCAGTTGAGAGTACTCAGTTGAGTGGATGCAGAAGAGCGTACTCAGTTGAGCAGATGCTGTTGAGTGGACACAGGAGTGAACACGCAGGTGAGTACGCAGTTAAGATTTTGCAGGTGAGTGGACAATCGACGCAGGAGAGAGTACTCCGTTGAGTGGACGCAGTTGAATGGACGCAGGAGAGAGTACGCAGTTGAGAATACTCAGTTGAGTGGACACAGTTGAATGGACACAGGAGAGAGTATGCAGTTCAGCGTACTCTGATGAGTGGACGCAGGAGAGATTACTCAGTTGAGCAGATGCGGTGAGTACGCAGTTAAGATTTTGCAGGTGAGTGGACAATCGACGCAGGAGAGAGTACTCCGTTGAGTGGACGCAGTTGAATGGACGCAGGAGAGAGTACGCAGTTGAGAATACTCAGTTGAGTGGACGCAGGAGAGAGAACTCAGTTGAGCAGACACTGTTGAGTGGACACAGGAGAGAACACGCAGGTGAGTACGCTGTTGAGTATGCAGTTGAGATTACGCAGGTGTGAGGACGCAGTTGGTTGGACGATGTTGAATGGACGCAGGAGTGAGTACTAAGTTGAGTGGACGCAGTTGAATGGACGCAGGAGAGAGTACGCAGTTGAGAGTAATCAGTTGAGTGGACGCAGGAGAGAGTACTCAGTTGAGCAGACGATGTTGAGTGGACACAGGAGAGAACACGCAGGTGAGTACGCAGTTGAGATTACGCAGTTGAGATTATGCAGGTGAGAGGACGCTGTAAAATGGACGCAGGAGAGAGTATGCAGTTGAGAGTACTCAGTTGAGAGGACGCAGGAGAGAGTACTCAGTTGAGCAGACACTGTTGAGTGGACACACGAGAGAACACGCAGGTGAGTACACAGTTGAGTATGCAGTTGAGATTATGCAGGTGAGAGGACGCAGTTAGGTGGACGCTGTTGAATGAAGGCAGGAGAGAGTACTCAGTTGAGTGGACGCAGGAGAGAGTACGCAGTTGAGAGTACTCAGTTGAGTGGATGCAGAAGAGAGTACTCAGTTGAGCAGATGCTGTTGAGTGGACACAGGAGAGAGTTCGCAGGTGAGTATGCAGTTGAGATTATGCAGGTGAGAGGACGCAGTTGAGTGGACAATGGACGCAGGAGAGAGTACTCAGTTGAGTGGACGCAGTTGAATGGGCGCAGGAGAGAGTATGCAGTTGAGAGTACTCAGTTGAGTGGATGCAGGAGAGAGTACTCAGTTGAGCAGACGCTGTTGAGTGGACATAGGAGAGAACACGCAGGTGAGTACGCAGTTGAGATTATGCAGGTGAGAGGACGCAGTTGAATGGACAATGGACGCAGGAAAGAGTACGCAGTTGAGAGTAATCAATTGAGTGGACGCAGGAGAGAGTACTCAGTTGAGCAGACGCTGTTGAGTGGACACAGGAGAGAACACGAAGGTGAGTACGCAGCTGAGTATGCAGTTGAGATTACGCAGGTGAGAGGACGCAGTTGGTTGGATGCTGTTGAATGGACTCAGGAGAAAGTACGCAGTTGAGAATACTCAGTTGAGTGGACGCAGGAGAGAGTATTCAGTTGAGCAGATGCTGTTGAGTGGACACAGGAGAGAACACGCAGGTGAGTACGCAGTTGAGTATGCAGTTGAGATTACGCAGGTGAGAGGACGCAGTTAGGTGGACGCTGTTGAATGGACGCAGGAGAGAGTACTCAGTTGAGTGGACGCAGGAGAGAGTACGCAGTTGAGAGTACTCAGTTGAGTGGATGCAGAAGAGAGTACTCAGTTGAGCAGATGCTGTTGAGTGGACACACGAGAGAACACGCAGGTGAGTACGCTGTTGAGTATGCAGTTGAGATTACGCAGGTGTGAGGACGCAGTTGGTTGGACGATGTTGAATGGATGCAGGAGTGAGTACTAAGTTGAGTGGACGCAGTTGAATGGACGCAGGAGAGAGTACGCAGTTGAGAGTAATCAGTTGAGTGGACGCAGGAGAGAGTACTCAGTTGAGCAGACGATGTTGAGTGGACACAGGAGAGAACACGCAGGTGAGTACGCAGTTGAGATTACGCAGTTGAGATTATGCAGGTGAGAGGACGCTGTAAAATGGACGCAGGAGAGAGTATGCAGTTGAGAGTACTCAGTTGAGAGGACGCAGGAGAGAGTACTTAGTTGAGCAGACACTGTTGAGTGGACACACGAGAGAACACGCTGGTGAGTACACAGTTGAGTATGCAGTTGAGATTACGCAGGTGAGAGGACGCAGTTAGGTGGACGCTGTTGAATTGAAGCAGGAGAGAGTACTCAGTTGAGTGGACGCAGGAGAGAGTACGCAGTTGAGAGTACTCAGTTGAGTGGATGCAGAAGAGAGTACTCAGTTGAGCAGATGCTGTTGAGTGGACACAGGAGAGAGTTCGCAGGTGAGTATGCAGTTGAGTATGCAGTTGAGATTATGCAGGTGAGAGGACGCAGTTGAGTGGACAATAGACGCAGGAGAGAGTACTCAGTTGAGTGGATGCAGTTGAATGGGTGCAGGAGAGAGTATGCAGTTGAGAGTACTCAGTTGAGTGGATGCAGGAGAGAGTACTCAGTTGAGCAGACGCTGTTGAGTGGACATAGGAGAGAACACGCAGGTGAGTACGCAGTTGAGTATGCAGTTGAGATTACGCAGGTGAGAGGACGCAGTTAGGTGGACGCTGTTGAATGGACGCAGGAGAGAGTACTCAGTTGAGAGGACGCAGGAGAGAGTACGCAGTTGAGAGTACTCAGTTGAGTGGATGCAGAAGAGCGTACTCAGTTGAGCAGATGCTGTTGAGTGGACACACGAGAGAACACGCAGGCGAGTATGCAGTTGAGATTACGCAGGTGAGAGGACGCAGTTAGGTGGACGCTGTTGAATGGACGCAGGAGAGAGTACTCAGTTGAGAGGACGCAGGAGAGAGTACGCAGTTGAGAGTACTCAGTTGAGTGGATGCAGAAGAGCGTACTCAGTTGAGCAGATGCTGTTGAGTGGACACACGAGAGAACACGCAGGTGAGTATGCAGTTGAGATTACGCAGGTGAGAGGACGCAGTTAGGTGGATGCTGTTGAATGGACGCAGGAGAGAGTACTCAGTTGAGTGGACGCAGGAGAGAGTACGCAGTTGAGAGTACTCAGTTGAGTGGATGCAGAAGAGCGTACTCAGTTGAGCAGATGCTGTTGAGTGGACACAGGAGAGAACACGCAGGT